>NC_135616.1:33042878-33345909 GCF_053574225.1 Canis aureus
TGTATACTATAAAGTCTCAGTACATATATACTACACTAGAATAGTAAGGTGACCATTAGTAAGAAGAGTCCCATAATATATCTGCTTTTTTGTGTGTCTAACATGGGCAACCGTAAATTGACAGAGAAAGGTGATCCAGATCAAATAATAATGCTCTAGGGAAGAGGAAACCAGTGGAATTTAGAAATGACATCTACACATGAGTTTCATTCTATGGAGGTGGGCTACATTCGTGCTCTGCAAGGACACCAGTGTCCTTATCTATAAAATCAAGGGAAATGATGTCCTAAGGTTACTTCCACCCCTGAGTTTCTCAAAACTCATTATTTTTTTCCCTTTCTCTCACCATGCCTACTCTCTTTTTTTGAATCAGACTTTTTTTTATGTCCCATTCCTAAGAGTATTGCCAGTGCTCACCCAGTTGCTAACCACTCCCCATCCTCTGTACCCTACACATTTAAAAGTCCTTGCATTTTTCCCAAATGCATCATTCCCTCTGCCTAGATGCATTTGCAAGGAATGTACCACATCTGTTAATTAACCTCTGCTGTCCTTGAAGTAAAACATTAGCTACACTCTCCACCTAGTATATCTTCCCAGGTACCTTATGGTCTAGATGCATGCCCCTTTGTTGTCATAAATAGCACTGCTTGGAGGTAGAAACTATCCCGTTCACTTTGTATTCTCATAATTTAACCATAGCAGCAATTTGCTAAATATTTGTTGAATGAATTGGATTCACAAATAAAGTCATAGCATCACTAATGTTATCTTCTTTTCTTCAGATTTGTATAAGAGATTGCTATGGAAAAACTTCCTACTGACCTTGTTATTTCACTAAGTCTGTACCATTTCTGAGAAAGCTATGAAGTATTAGCATAAATGATTAAAACAAAGGCTCACTTACCAAACTAATTTTAATGCAGACTTAGTTTATAGTGTTTACTGGCTAGCTGATCTTAGATATTTGAGAGGTCATTTATCTAGCTATCTGAAAAGCCCTTATTGCCTTAATATTTAGGGGCACTCAATCTATCCTTCTCAATGGGGGCTTGGAATATCCATTAATTTTGCCATTAGTTTCTGGATCTGATGTTTGGAATGCATAATGAATGCATTTGCAAATTAGTGGGGTGAATATTTTATAATTATGAAGGCAATTAATATTTTGTTTGTATCAGAAGAAAAAAATCTTTCCATAATCAGGCATTCAATAATAAGAAATGTATGCCTAAGCTGTAGCTCTATGTAAAGAGAATCATTACAGTAGAGTAATGCAAATGATCCAACTCATGGACAATTTAAGTAGAGTAAACTAACATGGAAAATGTCTTCATTTTTTCTGAGGCCAGTTGCCATACAGCCTGTCCTCATGTAAAAGGAAATATTTACTGTCTCTGTGAGGTATTTTATAACATTAAAATTCCGTTTGTGGCTTTTGTGAACCTCCCTTGGAAAATTACAAGTGAGATTAAAAGGAACTCTGACAGCCTGGGGAGGAATTGATAGATGACCTGCCATATTTAAGACAGCCAGCTCTCTGCTAAGGTCAGCCCTCACATACCGAGAGGACAAAAGCAAAACATGAGGTCTAGGGAGAGCCAGAAGGCTGAAAGAACAAAGTGTGTTGACATCAGTGATCTGTAGTCCTGGCCTAAGGGGAAAGACTATTCTCTTATGTATGTGTATAAATACACTTAAATGTTTACTTGCAAATTTATTATTTATATAGGCACATAATTATATATTTTTATATAATTTATGCATGACTTAGTATATAGAATATTGCGTGTGTGTGTGTGTGTGTGTGTGTGTGTATCCACATGAAGGTAGAAAACAAAATGCAGTAATTTTCCCATGTCCTTGACTTACCCTTACAGGAAGATTTCTGCCCCGCATCCTGCTCTAGTGGAGTTTGAACATTTACCTTTCTGAATGAGTTTGTCAGAATGATACTGGGATCAGCCCAGGATAGATTTTGGTGGGGAGTTACCATTAACAAAAATCATCTAAATCAGGATGGCAGGCCCAAGTGCTGGTTTTGAGGCAGCCTAGCAATAAATTGCCCTCTGGGTACCTAAGCCTGCCGACCACCAGTCATTAGAAGTTCAAGGTTTCCATGGATACCACATCCTGGGTACAGGTGAAATGATAACTCTTTAGAAGGCCTTTGCACAAACAGGATGGCTTGGAGTTAAGTGGAGGTTAGCCTAATTAGTTACCAGAGGGAAGCAGGTTTCTATGAATGGCTTCCAAAGCCCACTTTAATTAAAGGTCAAAAAGGGGTGAGAAGTGAAATTGTAGAAGGCAGTAAAGGAAAATTCTAAAACTCATATCTGATTGTATTGCTCTTCTAATACTACTGAGTGTTTTCCATATTGCCTAAGACAGAAATCCCCAGGTTTCTAGTTTTCACAGACAAGGGTTTTTTCTTTCTTTCTTCCTTTTTTCTTTCTTTCTTCCTTCTTTCTTTCTTTCTTTCTTTCTTTCTTTCTTTCTTTCTTTCTTTCTTCTTTCTTTCTTTCTTTCTTTTCTTTCTTTCTTTCTTCTTTCTTTCTTTCTTTCTTTCTCTCTCTTTCTTTTCTTTCTTTCTTTCTTTCTTTCTTTCTTTCTTTCTTTCTTTCTTTCTTTTTCTTTTTCAATTAGGAGGAGGGCTTCTGTAGGCATCTACAACAAGTAGGTATTCAATGATAGACATCTATTTTTGCCTACCCAGATGATCTTCTCCCTCTTTTTGAAATAGCATCCCAATATCCTTTGGGACAGCTATCCTTTTTCTATTTAGCAGCCCAATAATTTTGATGGGATTAACCCCACTTCTTGTTCCAGAGATAAGCAAATACCCTACCTAAAATTTTGGTTGTAAAATTAAATAAGACCTAAGTAAGGCTAGCCACCCTCCTCCCTCAGAATTTTGTTAGCATTATTCAGAAATAATCGTGGTAGCAATAGTTAAGTTTGTGAAGTGCAAGTGCGTGGTTAAGATTAAAGTCGATAGAAAAGTAACAAAAATGGAAAGATTCTGATGATATTGTTAGGGGCTCTGAATCTAGGTATACCTGAAGGAAACATAATTGGGTTTTCCAGTTAAAGGACCTAAATAAATTTATTTTTTGTGTGTTTTGTTGTTGTTTGAACTAGTATAGATGGAGTTATATAAGAATTGAATAGTTTCTGCCTAATATACTTGTCAAGCTTTTATTTCAGCAAATATTATAAAATGATGTAAAGTATTACTGAGACTCCTTTCTGGTCCCCTGTGGTTACCAACAACTATAGGAACTGTAAGAATTACTCTGGAACTCACAATTGGAACAAAGATAAGTTTCAAATTGCCAGGTTTAATGAGAGCCTGATTCCTGGTGCCAGGTGTTCATATTTTGCATCAAATTTCAGACTAGCTAGATATTATTCGATTCCAGAAATATTTTTAAAGAGACTAAAAAACAAGTAAATTAATTTTAAGTGTGTCAAGAAAACAGTGAGCAGGACACTATCTTTTCTGTTTTCTATCACATGTGTCTTAGAGTGCTGCTTTCTCTGTGATTACTTGTAAAAATATATATCTATATTCCTGGCTGTGCACTGGATGTTTCTGAACTGCAGAATAGGCCAACATGTTCAGAGCCATTAGACTATGAGAAATGAACCTTAGGGAAAGGGCAGAACAATGTAATACATTTGCAACTCCAGTATTGATTTCCACAGATCAAAGGCAGTCATAGCTGAAATTCCTAGGCTATCTTGAGGTCTAGATTAGGTTTGGGAAGAGATTTCAGTTTCTAGTTGACCAGAGACTGTCCCAGAGAACCAAGAATTGGTTTTCTGGGAGACAATGCAGAGATGACTGTGTGAGTACAGGAAAGAAGTGTAACTACAACATGGGATCTCCAATGTTAGAATTATTTCACATCACCTGGGCACTGAATGACAAGCTAATAAAGCAGAGATAATTCAGGTCCTTGTCAATGTCAAAGACGAACCTATACAGTAGTCCCTGGTAACCACAGCCAGCAGAGAAACCACAATGACCTAGAATCAGATATCAATCCCTTCTCTCTCATTATCTTTCTTAAGGTTGATGGAATGGGAAGAGAGAGAGTAAGAGGAAGGTGAATTAGCACCCCCTTCCTTTGGCATGAGTCTCATTCTGGATTTGTGAAACATCAGCCCAGGCTTTTGAAGATAGAACTCTGAACCAGACAGTGGCAAACCATAACACCTAGTCTTGTTTAAATATTTGCCCAAATTAGGATAGCCTTAAACTAGAACTGATTAAAAAGACAACAGGACTGATATTTTTTGGAAAGGACAGAGATAGTGTTAATTGGCAGTATTAATTTCCTACTTTCCTATGCTAGTTTATGATGGGTAGGAACATAAAAAAGCAAAATAGATTTCCAATTCAAGTACAGACACTTGAAGAGGAATGAAGAAAGGAAGGGGATGAGGGAGGAAAAACTAAACCTCAGTTCATTAAAGAAGTTCATTTTCAAAGTAAAACATCAAATGAAGTGGAAAGAACTAATATGAAAATAAAAGATGTAATTTCATACAGGGTACATGTGAAAAAAAATCACCTACATGTTCCTTTGTTTTTCCTGCCTATTTCATGGCAGAATGGTGCAGATTTCATCATGGATTGGCATTGGGACATGATACAGACTTGCATGACACTTCTGTGATTCCTGCCCATTTACCTTTTCCTGCCCAGAACCATCTCTCACTTTCCCCCTGGACTCTTGATTGAAACCATACCAAACTAATATAGATTTTCTTGAATGTGATTTGCTTGTCTTCCCTTCGTTATTTTTGAATAGTGGAATTATCAAATTCCAAATAAAATTATCTTTCCTTTCTTGTCAGCCTTAACAACCAATAATTGTATATCAAGACAGAAATGAAATGTCAGTTTCATTGTGATGCCACTCTTGACTCCGCCAAGAAGAGTTAAAATTTTTTCTTATGTATTTTGTGCATTCTACATAGTACTTATGATATTTCTTTCCCTATTTGTTTTCATATTGATTAACTTGAAGATAAGCTCTTTAAAGAAAGGGAGAAGCCTAATGTAATGGTTATAAGCATGAATAATTTTTTAAAAGATTTTATGTATTTATTCATGAGAGACATATAGAGAGGTAGAGACATAGGCAGAGGGAGAAGCAGGGTCCTATGCAAGGAGCCCAATGTGGGACTCTATCCCAGGACCCCGGGATCACAACCTGAGCCAAAGGCAGACGTTCAGCCATTGAGTCACCCAGTCTCCCTTAAGCATTGATTCTTATACTAAGAGTTCAAATGAAATGTTATAAACGTGAATTCAGATGTTTGTTAAAATGCTTGCTCAGTCACTTGCTAGTTAGTGGCGTTAGGCAGACTCTTTTACTTCCCTGAGGCTCAGTTTATCTGTTATTCATTTTTAAACCCAGAATTCAGTATAGTGCTTACCATATTGTAAGTATGTATAGATTATTAAAATTATGGGTGAAATTCATTTGAACAAATACATTGAAGATACTAAGACAACCTTTACCTTAAATAAGAGGAAATGTCCCTAAGTAATTTGTAAAACTTTTCTTTTCCAAGTGGAATTATGTTATAGCTGATAGAATATAGGATAAGTAATTGAGTTTGGTACTTATTGACTGGTAGCAGTGTGATTCTGGGCATATTTATCCCTCAAATGTGAGCTATATTATAATGAAAGAATTACATTGACCTTTCATGTAAGGCAGGAATTAGAAATATTGACAAATTTCCATTTGTAGCATTTTTAATAACTGTCAGCCCATGTATGTATGTTGTGTTAACATGGCATTTATCCCAGGTCCAAAGAAATATAAAATAATAAAAATAGGGTCATTGGATGATGATGGAGGAAGAAATTCCATTGAGTGTAGTCAAGACACTAGGAACTAAAGGGAACTCAGAAGTTGTCTGGTTATAGGACTTGGTATCTCCAGAAATTACGTGACTCATCCTAGGTCACATAGCAAATTAGTGACAGAGCTAACATAAGCTCACATGTCTTCTGACACCATGTTGAATGCTTAATGACACTAGCATGACATAGCAATTGCTTCTTCTTGCCTCAGATTGCTCCGTGAAAATCAGAGACAGATTTCTCTGGAGACAGAAAATACCTGGCATTGACACAAACTTCCTCACTGTTCTCAATGGCAGAGTATTTTTGACCTTGTTTCTTTTTTTTTTTTCTCTCAATATCTACATCCTCCTGAATTTTAGTTCCTTAATTGCCTATACTCAACTTCTTGCTTAACCATATAAAGGCCTCTCTAAGTGGCACCTTCAAGTCTCCAGCCTCTTATTATTTGATATAGAAATCCTATGAAGTTCTAAGCATTCTGTAAGTATTCAAATCCTGCCAGATAAAATTGTTCAAACCTCCAAGTTGATTCTTGACAATTTCAGCTGGATTCTCAATCCTTGGTAATCATTCTTTTGCTTTTCTGTGGTCATTCCCCCTGTATTTCATGTAACTGCTTTACACATTCCTCCTGTCCTAGAGCCACCTACACTTCCACCACCTACCCTAGCAGATGGCCTGCCCCTCGACTTTCCAGAGAATATAAGTGAATGTAAGTGGGCTATTTTCTATTATCAAACTTCTGAGTTTGGACTCCACTGTTTCCTTTTTAGCCCTGTTTAAATGCTCATTTTTTCAAGGCAAATTTTTACACTTGATCTATGGATTTTACTCCTTTTCATTTCCTCCAGAAGTTCTTTCTTCTCCCATTCCCTCTTGCCCTCAACTTTTTCTTCCTATACAGCTTCTTTCCTTCACCAAATAAGTTGCATGGTATCTTGTATGTTTGCACATATTTTCCTGGATAACTTTTATTTACTCTGATCACTATACCAGTTTGATTCACTCAACCCTCCATATACTTTCCATAGATCAACTTGCTACAATTAGTCCTTTGCTTTACCTTTCCACTGAAACTGTTCTGGCAAAAATAAACAATTACAAATAAATGGAAAGATATCTTATGTAAATGGATCAGTAAGCTTAATATTGTTAAGATGTTAATACTTGCCAAACAATCTACAGAATAAGTGAAATCTACCAGGACTAATAATGTGTTTTTACAGAAAAAGTAAATGGAATGTATATGAAATCTTAAGAGATGCCAAGTAGCCAAAATAATCTTGGAAAAGAACAACAAGTTGAAGCTCTCATACTTCCAGATTTCAAAATTTATTATAATGCTACAGTCATTTGAACAATATAGTACTGGCAAAAAGACTGACATAGAAACCAATGGAATAGAATAGAGATTCCAGAAATAAAACCTCACATATATGGTCAGATTATTTTTGACAAGAGTTGCAAGATCTTTCAATGGGAAAGGGTAGTCATTGAAAGAAAAGATGTTGGGAAACTGGATATTCATGTGCAAAATGACAAAGTTGGACCTTTACCTTACACATACACAAAAATTATCTCACAATGGAACAAAGACCCAAATATAGGAACTAAACTATAAAATCCTTAGACAAACAGGAAGAAAAGCTTCATGACATTGGATTTGGCAATTTCTTGGCTATAACATCAAAAGCACAGGTAATAGAAGAAAAGAAAATAAATTGGACTATACAGAATTTTTAAATTCTGTACATCAAAAGACAGAATAAAAAGGCAACCCACAGGAGAAAATATTTGTAAATTGTATCTGATAAAGGAGTTAACATCCAGATTATGTAAAGAATCCATCCAATTCAATAACAAAAAGAAAGTAAACCTGATTGAAAGATGAGCAAAAGACTTTAATAGACTTATTTTTAAGGAAATGTAAATCAAAATGAGATACCACCTCATACCTATTAGGATGGCTACTAACAAAAAAAAAGAAAGCATCGGCAAGGATGTGGGAAAATTGGAACCCTTGTACACTCAGTAGGAATTAAAGTGGTATACAGACACTATGGAAAATAATACATCAGTTCCTCAAAAAATTAACATATAATCCAGCAATCCCTCTTCTGAGTACATACACAAAATAATTGAAATTAAGATCTTGAAGAGCTATCTGTATACCCTCTTCATAGCAGCATTATTAGCAATAACTAAAAGGTGGAAGCAACCCAAGTGTCCATGAACAAATGAATGTATAAGATGTGGTGTATACACACAATGGAATATTATTCAGTCTTAAAAGAATTTTGACGCATGCTACAACATGAATGACAGAGGAATTTGCTAAATGAAATAAACCAGTCACAAAATGACAAATACTGTCTGATTTCACTTAGATGAGGTTCTTATCGTAGTCAAATTTATAGAGGCTGAAAGCAGAATGTTAGCTTTCAAGGGCTAGATAATGGAGGAAAGGGGAAGTTATTTAATGGGTATAGTTTGTTTTGCAATATGCAAGGACTTCTGGAAATTATTGACCAACAATGTAAATGTACTTAACACTACTAAACTGTACACTTAAAAATGGCTAAGATGGTAAAATTTTATGCTATTTATTTTACAATTCTTAAAAATGTTGTTACTAGGAAAAAAAATGGATTAGAGGTTGACTTAGTGTTTATCTTCCTTTAAAAACAAAACAAAAAAAACCCCTTTGTTATCATCTCCTATCCCAGTATTGTTTTGCAGTCTTAGCTTTTAAAAAAAATTCTCTGTAGTATTTATCACTGCTACTCTTCTTTTAAATCCCATCCTCCACTAGATTCTGTGAAATATGATTCTCTATCTCTCCTGTTGGCTCTTTGTCGTCTATCCATACACTAAGGATAAGAATTGCACAGAAATTTGGACTCAGTATCTTAATACTGGTAGTAATGTCCTTGGGCTTCAGTGATCAAGGCCTTTGCCAGGTGGTTCCCGCCCTACCAAAGGGCCCTCTGTGGCCCTCCTCTGCTGATACCCATCCACATAAAGTGAAGGGGTCAAGATTAGCTACTAACCTGGATTCCATACCTTTCTAGTAATTCATATCTGGGACCTTGGAATTACCTGTCCCGATGGTCTTAAACCTACTTTCAGGCCTCATCTCTAGATTCATTCTCCCAATAGAAGTCTTCTTTTTATCAGTAAGCATACCCCTAAAGAGAGAGGCGGTCAATTGGTGGCTCTCTGAAGAAAATGGAGTGTGAGGGGGCATATAGAGCTTGGCTGTGTGGGTAGAAGTTCTTTTTAGATAAAATACAAAGTCCTAGATGAAAAGGAAGGATGGATCTTGGCCTCGGAACCTCCATGGGCATTTATTTTTACCCTTTAGGAAGGTCAAGATTACTAGAGATAGACCTGACTGTGCACATTCCCTAGACACATATATTCACTCCATATTTTATAATCCCACCAGCCTGCAATGGATTCCTACATCTGTTGCCTTGAGCACTATTCCCTCTGCTAAAATTTAGGCATGAATTTCTCATTGCCCCTCTGAATACATATCCACTTGGATTTCCCTTACTTTCAAAATAAATATCTAAAAATAAATTCAGCGTACCTCTTTCTCACACATTTCCCTCTCCCTTGTGCTACTTTACTATATTAATAGCAAACCAACTTCCTAGTGATTTATTTTAAATCCGTATTTCTCCTCCACCCCCAACAACCAAATCAGTTATTAATAATGTCCCATTATATCCCAGGAATCCCAAATGCAAGGTTCAAGAACTTTTAGGATAAGTTCAGGAATAGGAGATCATGATGGATTTTAGAGGCCAGCTGAATGTTTATCCTTCTTTGTGGGCTATTGAGGCAAAACATATATAGTATAAGAAAAGTGTTATAGCCACAAAAAAAGCAATCAAGATCATTCAGGAAAAATTGATTCAAAGTAAAAGTGAGCAAATTTTCTGATTGGAGATGTCCATCAGAATGAATGAGGTTCGGGTCATGGTACCCCAAAATATATATTTGAAACTGAAGGTATTTGAGAAAACAGGAGAAGCAGGAAGGTGACTCAGATATTTTTACTGCTGGTATCTCATGAGTAGATCTTAATACCTTCATGTGAAATGTGCTCTCCCTAAACCTGGAGGAAAAAATGTTCTTATCTTCAGAGACAAAGAGACATCGAGAAGAATCCAAACAGGACTTGATAAGTTTCCCCCAGGTTCGCTTCATACTCTTTAACCTATCCTATTCCTCCATGATTTTCCACTTCTCATCAAACCCAGCATAGGCCAAGTGGCTTAGCAGTTGAGCATCTGACTTCATTCAGCTCAGGGCATGATCTCAGGTCCCGGGATCGAGTCCCACATCGGGTTCCCTGTGAGGAGCCTGTGTTTCTCCCTCTGTCTCTGCCTTTCTGTATCTCTCATGAATAAATTAAAAATCTTTTTTTAAAAAATCAGCCTAAAAACACTTACATCTGTTTATTTTGGTCTTTATGTTCCTTACGAAGTCTCCAATGTCAGTGAAACTTATATTAAATAGGTTTTTATGCTTTTCTCCTATTAATCTATGTTTGTCAGAGAGGAGGGTGAAACAATACCTTTTCCTTCCCTACAGAAACTAATACTAAATTTGTATATATTAATTTATAAGCATTGGCTTCCAATAAAAGTGGACCGAGGGAGGCAAGGGCTGGTATATTTGGAAGGATGTTTGTCTTTACCTTTGGGATATTCTTTTTTATGTTGCTGCCATACAGTAGGACTAGGGTGGCCTTGGGGAGACATGGGTCTGGGTAAAGGGTCAGGAGAAGAGAGCAGACATATATATATTTAAAATTCTCCTCTTGTTTGACATGACTTATCCTCTGAAAAGAACCATATCTGTACACGGTATAAAAAAGCCTATGTTTTAATACACTTTAAATACCTACTCCTCCAAGGAATAGTAAAATTGTTTTTTAGCCCCCTTCTGTGCAAAGCAAAGAGTAAATATTGGTATTTTCTTAATAAATATTTATGTGAATGTAAATAAGTAAAAGTCTTTAAAACTCCTGATATTTATGAACTGATCATAAAGTTTGAGGCAGAACTGACATCTCTGACTCACTGAGAAAAACAGATCGAAAGGAAATCAATTCAAACCAAAGTAACGGAAGGTAGCTCTTTGTATATGCTTGGAATAAATGAGAGAAGGAGAGCAATTGCATTGGCAAACAATTTATGAATATCAAGGATATAAATTGATGGATGAGAAAATAGTTTATTTTCTAGATCTTAGGCATGGCAAGCTAGGGTATTAACAATGGCAGACTTCTATAGTTAGCCCATACAGAGATAAACCAAATGAAACGTCATTTTTTAGGTAAACTTGTTTTAAGTTCTTAGTGTGAAATCTGTGCTATATACTCGATGAACAAAATCAGATATAGTCCCTGCCTTCAATGAATCTATATTCACTGTGTAGAACACATAGTAATTATTCAATTTAAAATAAAATAACAATAATTGCTATGAAAGATAATTGAGTGAAGCTTTAATGAATACAAACATTTGAATATATCCTGTCAGTTAAGGCAGAGAAATGAGCCTTAAGAAGTAATAATTGAATAGATGAGAACGGTTGGCATTAACTATATTTCCCATGTCTATCTCTGTCATGTGAAAGCTGGATTAGTCCTCTATTGTATTCTCAATTATTTTAAAAATACAGCAAAATATATGCTTTCATTTTATTTTATTTTTCTGTAAGTTCTAAAGGCTACATAAAAGAGTTTGTAGAAAATCTTGGACCTGGCATGCATGAGAAAGTAATGGAATTGACAATTTTACCAATGCTGTGAAAAGCAATTAATCAGTGTCATTAGGAGCCAATAGGTTAGCACTTCCTTTAAACAAAGTTAAAAAGATATTTCCAAGCCCATAGGATTTAAAAGAAGGAAAGTAATTCAGATCATTTACAAAATGTTTTCTCTCCTTTAAGTTTCAATTCAGGACTGATTTTGTTTCAACATGTACATATTTAAAGGGTAGACTCAATGGAGTTGATTTTATTTTACTCCTTTTTTTAACTCCATTGGTGTCTTAGCTAGGTCATTTTCTCATACCACTATCTAATAATTTGACTCTAGGGCAAAAATCACTACAAGGCCAGAAAGAGGATTTTACCCCTTTTCCTTAGAGAGTAGCATGCTCTCTCCCTGCCCTACGAATTGACATCATTCCACTGTCTGTGAAACCTGGGCCTGAGCCCAGAAGACAAAGCACAGAAACACAATTCTGTCTTTTCCCTAGACAGTGTCTATGTGGTATAGAGACATATGGTCAGTCAGCTAACAAGACATTTTCTCTAGATAGAATTAAGTGTTCAGATTGACTAGGATTTTTTATTAACCAAACGACTAATTGGACACCATGCAGATACAGCCTTATTCCATTTGTTCATTTTTTAATATCAATATTAGCATACAATACAAGGAAAATTATATTTCTAACTAGCTGTCGTTTTTCCACAAGCAAACATTTTGTAAATGAGAGGCTCTGAGTAGATTCTGAAGTTCAATGATCTTTGACCTATAGTGATAGAGGCACAAGCACACCCATGACCATATGTATGTTTTTCTTCTAAATTTATATGCAAAAGTATGACAGCAGAGACTGAGACTTAAAATCATATTATCTTTTTGAGTACTTAGCATGTTTCTTATTTATATTTTTCTCATTGCAAAAGAAACAAGTAGAAAATGACATTTTTGTTGAGAAGAGCAACTTATGGTAAATGAGAATAGGCAAGGTCATGTTGTAATAATAAAACCGTAAACCTCAGTGGTACAAAATGACAAACCTCAGTTTGTTGTCTGCACCAAATGTTTATCACAGGTTGCCTGAGGATTGCTAATTGTAGTCACTTAGGGACACCACCTATTGGAACAGGCACCATCTTTAATAAATTGAGTCACAATGCCTAAGAAAAAGAGCTCCATAGAGCATCACAGTAGCATTAAATGCTTTGGACTATAAGTGACACATATTATCCCATTTAAAATTCACTGGTCAGAACCAATCATATGCCTCCATGCAAACATAAGGAAACTCTTCAGAAGGCAAAGATCCAATATTTTGTATACAGTATTGATGACTGCCATGCCTTCTTAGGAGGAAACTGATAGATATCTAATAGGCATCTATGAATTTCCTCTTTGCTCAATTTCCCAAAACTAGTTTCCAGATGGAAGAAACCTAATACATGTGCACACCCACCCACTTTTATACTGTCTCTTCATAGTGCTACTCAGTAGAGAAGTATAACATTTAAGGCAATAAATTGATGTGATGAGAACATGAGAGGTGCCTTGAAGACTCAAAGGTAGGTTCAGCTTACATTGGGAAAAAAAAAAAAAAAGAAAAGGGACAGCTATCAGTGCACTGGCTTTTCAGTATATTGTAAAACAGAGTAGAAGAGGGAGTAAACTGAGAGGAAGGGTAAATTCTGAAGAAAGATTTTCCTAAGACCTGGAAAAGCCTAAGTATATGAACAGTTGGAAAAGAGAAAACCAGAAGGAGAAGAAGGAACTGAGGGAACTGGAGGGTATTATGCTGAGTGAAATTAAGTGAATTAGAGAAAGACAATTATCAAATGGTTTCACTCATGTGGAATATGAGAAACAGTATAGAGGATCATAGAGGAAGAGAGGGAAAAACTGGGAAGTCATCAGAAAGCAATAAAAGCCATGAGACACTCTTAACTATGGGAAACAAACTGAGGGTTGTTGGAGGGGAGGTAAGTAGGCATGGGGTAATCAGGTGATGGGCATTAAGGAGGGCAGGTGATGTGATGAGCACTGGCTGGTGTATGCAATTGATGAATTGTTGAACTCTACATCTGAAACTTATGTACTATATGTTGGCTAATTGAATTTTAAAAAAGGATAGACAATTTCTGTTAGATTATTATTTCATTATTTCATTCATTCAACAATGATTTACTGGTCCCCTGATATGTACTAACCCCATAGTTGACTCTGGATGTGGAGTATACAAAATAGACCCAGTCTTTGTCTTCATGGAACTCACTAGTTCATGGAGGAAATATCAACATCACCATGATAATCTTTAACTTTGAGAACTTACTACAGACTCATTCTCTGTGTTTGTTAAAAATGATATAAGAAAGTAGAAAATGTCAGTTTTAAGTTGATTCTTACCAAATACCTTATTTACTTCTCAAAACTAACAACCTTGAGGTGGTACTATTATCATGCCCATTTACAGGTAAGGATATTGAAAGCTCAGAATCTAGATTCAAAACTAAGGATTTTGACCCTATATCCCACATTCCCAATTATTGATTACCGGGGGGAAAAACAGCACATATAAAGTCCTATTGCAGGAGTTAAGTGTGATGAGAAGCCACAGGGAGAAGATTAAGGAGAGAAGTGACATTATCACAGACACGTTTTCAAAAAGATCAATATGTATATGAATAGACCACAGGGAGCCTACAATAGATTTCTTCTTAACCTTCTTTTTTTCTATCAAATACTTTGAAAATATATGATAGTAGTTCAGGATGATGGTAGAAAAGGTGATGGAAAATGGTCAGATTTGACTGTGAAGGTATTACCCTTGGGTTGCGTGTGGACTTGAAGAAACACTAGGGATTGTTCCTAGTTTTGTGGGCTGGTTAGTTGGGTGAACAATGTACTGTTCAACCAGAATTATTTACTGAAATTAAAAAGTAGGAAAGAAAAGTTTTAGGGGTAGGGAAAATAAAGAATGTTGTTTATAAATCTTTTGAGAGGCCTTACTAATTATTCCAATGGAGAAGAGATGTCAGTCTGGCAGTTGAAAATACACATCTGGATTTCAAAGTAAAGAAAAATAAGACTGGGAACAAAAATTTAGGATTCAAACGTGTATAGATAGTATTTAAGCTCTGGTCATGGGTGTTTGAGTGTAAATAAATCTCTGGGGCTTTCCACATTTGCACATCAGGCAAAGGAGAGAACAGTAAAAGGAGACTTAGAAGCAGCAGCCAATAAAATAGGATAACCTGGGGAATGTGGAAACTTGGATACCAAATGAAGGGTGCTTCACATTTCAAGGAAAAAAACAGAAAAACATGATCATTGGCACATGTTGCTTATAGGTGAAGTAAAATAGTTTTGAAACTAAGCATGGAACTCAGTATGATGGAATTCCCCAGCAATATTCATAGTATAATTTAGTTAAAAGTCATCCATCATTTCTGATTTGTTAGAGATTTCAGAAACAAAGCCTTATTCTGGAGTCTCATTCTATCTGTGGAATGTAATATTAACAAAAATTGGATTTTCACAGTTTATCCCATCAAAGATGCTGGCTACCTCCTCCTAAAATCCTATCCTTACCAGGAGGAGTGTCTGGTTATTATGAGAACACTATGAGATTAAGATCATTACAAACAGAGAAAGCTAGAATATAGAAACAATACCAAATTCTAGTATAGTATTCAGGCATTATAATATAATTATTATAGGAAGCATTAACTATATAATCATTACTACAAAATAAACATAGATATGCAAAATATATTCAGTAAAATAATTGCCAGTTCATAAAAAACAGTGACACCATTCTAATTCGAACTTTACTATTTCTCTTACTGATCTTCATTTACACATTGATTTTCAAGAAAACTTTTTTTGGTCTGTCCTACAGCTACCATCAGGAACTTTGCTATTCAAAGGCCTCATGTTGTCTGTGGCTGGCCGCTGTGCTTTTAAGAGTAGAGGCATAGAGAGGGACTGATGTATACATGTTTCTAAAATCCTATCATTAAGCCCCTTAGTTAATTAGGACTGGACTGTTCCTTTCAGCAGTCAGAGCAGGAATTATATGCTCATTTTCTCTCTCATAGTGTCACACACACAAAAAAAAATCTTTACAGAAAATATGGCAGCTCCAGATGGTGAGTTTCTGTCAATTAAGAGAACAGATAATTTTAGTTAACCCTTGGAAATCTCACATTCTTTCCTCCTCTCCTTTTCATCTATACACTCTGTAAAATGTCCTAACGTGATCACTTATGATTACTTGTACACAAATATCTACTGGACTTTCCACAAGGACCTTTTTCTAAAATATACTGACACAGATTAAAAATGACACTTACAAAAGACCAAGATATTTTCCGGGTGAATGCTTGAAATATGTTTTGGAGTAAAAATGACAACACACAGACATGGAGTCAAACTCACATTTTTAGAAGCCATTCTGCTGTAGGGCTTCCCTAACCATGCCATGTCAGTGGCTTTCTAGTCACCATTCCCAACTTTATCATCTTCTACTTGAAGTCTGCCTCCCTTTCCCTTGAGTCCCAGAGGCTACAGCCAGCACATAAGCATTCCAAATGTCTATCTCTGAATAGCCAATTTCTCATTTCATGCATTTTCCTTAATTATTTCTTGAGCATCTTAAAGCTTTTGAGCACTTCCACCAGGAAATGGGCAAAGACAGCACATGCACACAAAGAGGCAATATATTTGTAAGTCACAGTACTGAAAAAAAAATTGCCAGGGATAAGACATTTGTTATGATTCATTAACTCCCTGGTTCATTTGACTTCTCTGTGTAACTCCCTCAAAAAACTATTAACACAACTCATACACATTGTAAAAATAAGTTTGACTAAGATCTTTTTGGATTCCAAAGAAGAAATTAAAGAATAAAATAATGAAGCATGAGAGCACTTATTTTGAAAATTTGCAATCGTAAATTCCTTCTTTATGTTTTTGAGATGTAAGTCTTCTACAACACAGGAATGTTTTCCTTAAGGTCCTGGGAGCCATCCCTTTGAAATGTAATCCCTAAAAAGGATAGGAACCCTGTCTCCCATCTCAGTGGAAGGGCAGGAGTCTAACTTCAATAAGCAGACAAGTAGCAAACAGATGCCTTATACCACACTGAACAAATTCCCTCTCCATTTTCTAGCTCGATTGCTTTGTTTTTTTTTTCCTCCATTACCTCACCCCGTATTTAAAAATCCTCCCACCTTTTGTTTCCAGGGAATTGAGTATAGTCCCTAGTCCTGATTGCAATGTCTTGACCCCTATTTCAATGGTCGTGGATAAAGTCTTCCTTTCAATTTTTAACAAGTATCCAGTGCAATTTTTCTTTTATAGTATTATAGCAGGGGCTGAGAAAGATATGGAAGAAATATAAATACTCTTATCAACCTATAGAGTTTATCATCTGTTTAATATTAGATATAAAAATATAAAAAGAATTAATGAAAAAGTAAGAGGAATAGAGGTTCTATGAAAGGAGAAGTCAATGTGATTTGAAAATAGTCTATAAATGAAATCATTAATTAATGCCTATGTGAACCAAATAGTAATAGTTGTCCAAAGGGCATCTCTGACTTTGCCATTGACTATTTTTTAACTTGAGCAGGTTACTTAATATCTGTGAATTATTGAGGTGCCTAGATGATTGAGTTGGTTGAGCTGTCAACGCTTAATTTTGGCTCAGGTTGTGATCTCAGGCTCCTGGGATATAACCCCAAATTCGGTTCTCCACTCAGTGGGGAGTCTGCCTGAGGATTTTCTTTTCTTTTCCCCCACCCCACTCGCACTCATTCTCTGTCTTCCTCTCTAAAAAAGTCTTTAAAAGTAATAATAATAACTGTATTCTTTATGAAATAGGAAGAATTAACTGATTTACTTATGTTATGAAACTTAAAAATAGCCAATAATTATGGAGCACTTAGGATGGGGCTGATGTTATGTTCTAAAATGCTTTACCTGTACAAATCATTTGAGTCTCACAACTTCAGGTGTAACTATTTTCATCCTTGTTTTGCAGAGGAGGAAACTGAGGCACAAAGATAGTGAATACCTTGATAAAAAGTATCATCTTATAAATGGCCGCTCTACAGTGACAATCCAAGCACTATACCCTATTGCTTACTTAAATTTGTGAAAGTGCTTTCAAACCACAAAAAACAAATACATGCAAAATAATACATGCAAATACATGCAAAATAAATAAATATAAAAAGAGATGAATGTCCACTCTAAGAAAAAGGGAAAACTTCGTTAATTTCTCTGACTTTATGCACTCTGGTACGTGGGGAATAATAAACATAAACTCTAAATTATAATTTTCTGTTACACCTTCCAGTTTCAACATTCTAAAAGAACACAAATCTGTCTTTTTCTTATTTAAAATGCTGCTTAAAAATCTATACTCTTGGATCAGAAGCATCATCTCTCATGAATGTTTTTCTTCATAATACTGAGGACAGATGGGAATTCGTGCCTTGTCTCCACTGAGAGCAACAGGGAGAAAGCCTTGGAGCTGTGAACCCTTCCTTTTGTTTACCCTGCCTGGCCACCCGCCCATAGCAGCCTCTTGGATCTCTCCCTGAGAGCTTCAATAGCAGCTATTCTGAAGGTCAGGTCTGTGCTCCACACATCTGTCACTATATTCCTTCTGATTTCCAGGCAGAAGACTGGTAGAATTGAGCTGGGTTATTGATAAATATTGATAGTTGTGTATGAAAATGTATGACTTCATATGAACTAGTTCTGATATTGGAGGGATTTCTGTTCTCTTGACTACTCTCTCTTGCTCTTTGCTTTTCAGTTATTTGCATACTTGTTAATGCACATCCTGTAGGACAAGGAAGGACAAGGAGAGCTATGCAGACTTAAGTGAAACCATCCAGGCAGAGTTGTAAGTAGGGGTCTGACAGGACCATGTTAGAAATGACAGACTTCTGCTGTTTGACGTTTGGTTGTGAGCAATAAAGAATTTTCTTTTTTTTTCTTTTTTCTTTTTTTTTTTTTTTTGCATTGTTCTTTTCTGGCCTATTTTTCATCATTGTGAAAAAAATAAACATAACACTTTGCAAATACATTAAATATTAGCTTTATTTTTCAGAAAAGCATTAACTGTTCAATGTCTTTTAAAACATAAGCAAAATGTGCAGTTTCTTTGTATGTTCAGTATTGATTTTATCTGGATGCAAAGTATTGGGTCAACCACAGAAGTCTGGAAGAAAACCATTTAACTATTGATTCAATAGACATTAAGTTGGGCTATTGTCTCTTGCTCCTATAGATTATTAGTAGCATTAATAGGAGTTACTGCTCATGTATTATTGAGTACAAACTTACTGAGCACCTAATATGCTCTCAGTAGTTATGTGTTACATGATGTATTCTTAAACTAAATTGTTATACCAAATAAGCAACAAGATGATCCGTCTTTTTATTGTAGATATTTATCCTATGTAATTTCTTATTCCTTCATATGTTTTGGCTACCTGGCTAGCAAGATGATTGATAGGTAGGTAAGTAGAGGATACAGTATATTATATAAAACAATGTTGTATAAGTAGGTAGGTAGAGGATACAGTATATTATATGAAACAATATTGCTGTATAAATGTAAGACAATTCAGATAAAAAATAGCATACAAAACACCATATAAGCTATAAAATGAATGTTCTAAGCATAAGATTTCTGGAGGTCAGTGTTCATATGGTGAATCAAGGAAACTAAAAAGTATTTAAGGTTTAGCAATTTTGATTGTAAGCCCAAGTACAATATGACCCCCAAGGGAATCTAAATGCTTCAGTGACAAGACAGAGAGCCTTAAATGTAGGGCCTGGAGGAAGTGGAATCTGTTATCTTCTCCTGAGAAAAGTAAAGTGTCAAATATAGACACAGAATAAGGAAGATCATTTCTAGGGAGCTGGGAAAATAAATGATCGTAAGGATCCAAAAAAAAAAAAAGAAGGTGAGAAATAGAGGGCATTAACCAATGTGTACAGTCACACATGATCAATCATCAGCTAATAGAACAGCCAGATTATTCCAGGAACTAAACTGGCACTTACAAAGTCTATAGATTCTAGTATTTGGAATGTGTTTAAGTCTCATTCCTTTGGTTCTAAATATTAGTGCTTTACCCAACAAACACATGTGCAGATTCTAACACTATAAGTGGAATTAATCATGTGATATATATATATATATCAAAATACACAAGAATATATATTATATATATATAACTCAAAATACACAAGAATATATATTATATATATATAACTCAAAATACACAAGAATATATATTATATATATATAACTCAAAATACACAAGAATATATATTTTATATATATATATATATATATATATATATATATATATAACTCAAAATACACAAGAAATTAAGAGGAATGTGAAAATGAGTGAGGGCTGGAGTAGCTAGGGGAGGCCTCATGAATGAAATGGAACCTGAACTAGACATTGATGAATGGGCAAAAATGGACTGGCAGAGAGTGGTGAGAGAAAAATTAGGGCACGAAAAATTCTAGAAGGTAAAGAAAGGACTCAGCAATGAGGGGATGTCAAGATAAGTAGAAGGAAATGAGGCTTTTTACATGAATTGATCCAAATTAGTTGGCCTGTGCAATTTTAAATGCACCCCTGAACATTAACTTCAAGGGTAACAAAATTATATTATTTGCTCAACATAAAAGACAAAATTTTTGCTAGTTGAAGTAAAAATGTTGACTTTTTAACTTTTTTTTTTTTTTTTTTAATTTCCAGTGGCTGAACAGAAAGGATGATGGCGTACACAGCCTTAGTGAGGCCAGCATGTGAAATATATGTGTTCCGGGTTACATTAAGTGCTATTTAGTTCTGTGGAAAGCCCTCCATGGGCAACCGTGAGGAGAAGAGTGAGTCTGAAGATGGAGAAGAGAGAATCCAATAGTTTTTCCCTAAGTTTTTTCAAATATCAAGCAAGTCTCACAGAATATGACACTAGCTGTCAATGCTAACTTCACATTAACAAGTTTATGTGCAAACAGTTAGTAGACAGAGACAAAAGTCTACTTTTGATTATAACTTGACATCCAATGGAAGGTGGCATTTCAGTTCTGGCAAGGTCATTTATTATTCATTTTTGGATAATATATTATGGATATTTGTTCTTCCAACCTTTGGTCAATCATAACTCAACATCCATGTAATCCTAGTTGTTCAAGGAAAACTTTTTTTTTTTTTTAAAGATTTTATTTATTTATTCATAGAGACCCAGAGAGAGAGAGAGAGAGAGAGAGAGAGAGAGATAGAGGCAGAGACACAGGCAGAGGGAAAAGCAGGCTCCATGCAGGGAGGCTGACCTGGGACTTGATCCAGGGTCTCCAGGATCACACCCTGGGCTGCAGGCGGTGCTAAACCGCTGCACCACTGGGGCTGCCCCTAGGAAAACTTTCAGTGGAAGAGAATTTCCAATTAACAATGGCAAAGCCATGTTTTTCTTTTTCACTAGTCAATTAGGATGAATGCAGTTACACATACACAGTGCATCTATAGTTATAAACTCACTCACATTACCATATCTTTCCATACCCCTTTTGCATATCTAAATTGTAGAGTGTATATCTAAGTCTCTTAAGGCCAAACTCAATGTATAGTCCCAGCATAAAATCTTCCTTGCCAATTCCCATCTTCACTAATCTCTCCCTATAGACATTTTTTTAACCTTAAAATAGAATGAAAGATTAAGGCAACACAGCATTATGGTTTATGAACTCAGGTAATGGATTTAGATATACTTGAGTATGGACCATTGTTCTGCTATTTTCTTTATGCTATTAGGCAAATTACTTAATCTCCCCTTAGCTTCAATTTTCTCTTTGTGAGAGAGAACAGCAGCAATCCTGAGGAATGTTATATGAATTGAATGAGACATTTTTGCAATATGCTGTGCTTGGTGCTTGACTGATATCTTGGACATCAGTATCTAATCACAGTATGCTGTGCTTGGTGCTTAAACTCGATAAATGTAAGACATCTTTGGTGGTGGTAATAATAATAATAATAATGATAATAATAATAATATTACTATTAGTCAACGAAAACAGATAAATTTTTTAAAATGGAATGACTGTTTTTAATACTCACTGTGACTACAATGCCTTTTCTGTCAATAAAATCCTAATTGTCCTTTAATACTCTGCCCATATCTTACATCTATCATTTAAGACTACCTCAAATACCTCAGTAACCATTAATCTCCTTTGAAATATCCTAGGATTCAGAGGAAGTTATACAAAATTTTAACATGCTTTATTGAATACAGAAGGCGCTTTCAATTCTAACACACCTGTGCTTGAATCCCTTCTCTGTAATTTCCTAGCCGTGTATCATTAGACAAGTATCTATAACTGATCAAATACAAGGGACTTTCCAAATTCCAAATGAGAGGATCCAAAAGAAGTTTTAAGTTTGTAAACTGAATTACATATTTGCTTATACATTTAATTATAAATTTAGTAATAGATTAAAAAAGAATTATTTAATAATGTGTTAAAGCAGTCTTTTCTCATGCTTTATAAAAATGTATCTATACTCTTCAGAATTATCTTGGACATCAGTATCTAATAAATAGAACAATTTGAAAGGTCATCAAATACTGTTTTCCAGATCTGATTGAGACATTGCACTTTGAAATTTCTGAAAAATGCTGTCAGTGGGAATTTTACTTCAAGTCTCAAGTTTCATTTGCAAAGCTTTGGCACAGTTGATTTTTTTTTTCCCATTTGTTTTGTAGAAATAACTGGGATCCTAATGATTTACTTTATTGGTTTTCTAAATGATCTTCAGAAGTCTTGTTTATACTCACCCCCATTACCTGGAATCATTATTAAATCCACGTCAAATTTCTTGGCACCAAGTGTTTTTTCCAGTTCTATTTCTATAAACTGGCTATGACTGAGGTTTTTCAAGCTATGGTGTCTTCCTCACATGCCATTTACTTGTGGAAAATGAGGTAATTTGAGAGTACTCCAAATTTTGAGCACAACTGAAGAATTCCACCATAAGGCTATTCCTTTTATAAGGGTTAGTTTCCTATCTGAGCATATATAGAACTTACCTTCCTTGAGCATCAGCCATCTTCTAAAATGGTGCTATCTATATCTACAGTTATAGAACAGTTAGATAATTAGCTAAATGAGATGGCATGTAGAACACCTGGTATTGTGTCTAGCACATTTTGCTTTTTTTTTTTTTTTTTTTTTTTTTTTTTACATTTTAGAATTATAAGGAATCACAATTATCATCAAAGAATACAGATGCCTGGATAATTTTCCCAAAGCAATGCAGCTAAAATGAGAAGCCAAGTTTTCCAAATCTATATTCAGCTCACCCTTGGGTAAGCATTTAAAATGCCTTTTTTAAATTTAATGTACCATGAATGAAAGTAAATCACTTCAGAACTAGATTAGTGGAATAGTAATTTGTAGTGGATTTTTAAAAGATGAAAAAAAAGGTGAGTGGCCCCAATCTCTGGCATATGGAGATTAAAAAAAGGCCAATAACCGGGAAATTCTCACAGAAATATAACTGGCAAGTAGACAATACATTGACAATTATGTTATCTGTTAGGATTTTTTTTTATAGTTGTTTGATTCCTGCTTGTATAAGTTTGAGTTTTCCAGTACATAAGAGATTTGAATTTATTCTGATCATGTTTGACCTTACAAATAAGGAGAATTTCCTGATCAAACTTGTTTAATTAGATATCTGCCTTTCATATGTACTCTTATTTACTTGAGGCATTTAACAATTGGCTCACTGTTCCAGAAGTAAATATATTTATAGAAGAATTTTATATCACTACAATTATATCTTTATAACTAGTTGGTATATTTGTTACTAATAGAAATTAAATTCACTCATTAAAATACATACACAGCTATCAAAACATACAGATATTAAAATGTAAATCGATGTTTATTTTAATGTGCTTGTCTTTGTCTGCCAGTTCACATAGCTGTTTGGAAGCACATGTCTGGAAATTAGAGTCCAAAGTCCTGAATCTTAGGACTGCTGATCGTCCTGTTTTATCACTGGTGGTAGTTAACATTAGCCTTTTATGTGAACTCTTTGGCCATAGTCAGAGCTCCTAATTTTCACTCACACATTCTTGTAAAAATTTTCAATATTATGGCATTGTGTTACACCTGAAAAACCTGTACTTTTCTGTCCACCTATCAAACTGGCTGAGTTTTCAGGTCCATCTTTATCACTCTAGAGAACTCCCCTATGACCGAATATTGTTTTACCCCCATCTTGTTCAGAGTTCATATAGCTCTTATTGTCATACTAGGTCATATAGAATTTGAATTTCAGAGCAGAAGGAAACCTGAGAGGTCATGAAAATTATGAATAGGAAGACTGGACCCCCAAAGGACAAAATGAAATTTCCAGTTAAGGGAAATATGTTCATTTCAGCCTGTGTTGCCTATACTTTATTAGTGTCAATGAGCTTTTTTTCCTATTTTCTTCTAGAGATTGTATTACAGTGTTAGGTCTTACATCTAAGTCTTTAATCTATTTTGAGTTAATTTTTGTGAGCACTGTAAGCTAAGGTTCAGGACCACACTCTTGAAAATTATTGAAAAGCCTATAGATCTTTCATTCATGTGAGTTCTGTTAATATTTCTATATTATAAATTAAAACAGAGACTTTAAAATCTTAAAATAACTAATTTACAAATTTTACGAAATTTACAAATTTTTACAAAATTTTACAAAATTTACAAATTTTAATATTTGGTGAAAATAGTATCACTGTTTTACATTTTTGAAAATCCATGTGGCTTCATAAAAGACACGTTTTCATATCTGCTTCTATGGCTAATTTTATGTGTAGACTGGGCTAAGGAATGTGTGGTAAACCATTATTTGTGTGGTAAAACATTATTCCTGGATGTGTCTGTGAGGGTGTTTCTGAAAAAAAAAATTAGCATTTAAATCAGTAGACTGAGTAAAGATCCACCCTCACCACATCAAGTGGGCATCATCTAATCCAATCCCTTGGAAGACTGAATAGAACAAAAAGGAAGAGGGAGGGTGAAGTTGTTCTTTTTGCTTGAGCTGGGACATCCATCTTCTGCCCTCACACATCAGACTGAGACTCAAACCATAGCATCCTCTGGTTCTCTCGCCTTCAGACTCAAACTGGATTATACTGCCCACTCCCTTGTTCTCCAGTTTTCAGAGATAGCAGATAAAACCCTGACTGATAAAGCTACTTAATTCCTTATTTGCCAATATGTTATTTGGTTAAGGTATATAATGAAATACTGGGCTCACACAGATAGATAATTGGGAGGGAAAGAAGTTTTTTTTTTTTTTTTTTTTTTCCAGATAGTTGCATATATTCCCTTTTGACACGACACCGTAACTTGGAAGGAGTTGTCTCTTAAAGGCTAGTTGCAGTGTGGAAATTTGAGACCATATCAATAAACTCTTTAAAACTATTTCACTTAAAATCCATTGGCCTATCTTGAATTTTGAATTAATCTTTATCCATAACTGGTTGAAAACTCCTTCAAGTTTCATTTGGAAAACATTGGTTTACTGACCAAAGCTGAATTTCTAAATGGTGACACATTTCATTATAAGCTGTCAAGAAGTCAGATTCATTAACACTGCCAGTGATTTTATCAGAAAAGTTTTTAAGTGTTCAATAGCTATCTAGGTTCATGTGGTATCTACAGATTTTCTAAAGTCCTAATTTTTATTTGAAAGTTTGATAATGCTGTCATTTGTTTTCCTTGAAATAAGAATCCTATTCATTGCCTTTGGAAAATATCTACATCTGAATAACTATATTTTGTCAGTCAGCCATTATTGGAAATAAAAAGTAGTTTTCTTTGAACAGAGTGGTTAATTTAGCATGTCAGTGGATTACCCAAGTGCTTTTCCTGGAGATAACTATCTAACATCACTATGGGACAGAACTACTTTACATGCACCTCCCATTTTTTCATAGAATATTTAAGACCCATTTTCAAGGGTAAAAGTTTAATAAAATTTCTACTAATTCATCAAAGACATTCTTAAATGAAACTGGTATATGTTTACTTCAAGGGTGTGGTGATCAAGAATAAAAAAATTACTAGTATAATTTGGTACCATCACATTGACTTACTCTAAGGTACCAGCAGTTTTATCTACCATCATTTCAGGACTGTCAGTGCAAATGTCAACACACTAGGAAAAAGAAAAACTGAAAATACTAAAACACACTGTTTTATTATTAAAATAATTTTCACATTAAGGATTCTCTGAATAGGTCTTGGGGATCCCCCGGTCAATGTACAGTGCTTTGAGAACCACTAATTTAAGATTGTATATTTGAGAGACAGAGAGAGAGAGAGAGAGAGAGAGAGAGACGAAGACAGAGAGAGACACACTAATGCCACTACTTTGGCCAAAATATGTTTTCCATAGCCAACAGCAGTGCCAGCAATTTTATACTCTCAGAAAATTATTATCTCCTCCTCTTAAACCCAGGAATGCTATTTATAAGGTCTCTAGTAGCAGGAGTTTCTGTAGTTTGTTTTCAATTATACATCTGTTAATCACTCTGAGCTACCAACTCAGGATCAAGCACAGACTCATAAATTGACAAGTAGCTAATGACTATTATCATCTTGACTGTAACCCTCTCTTCTGTGGAATCACTTTGACTCAACTAGCAAATCACCACCACAAAGCACTTCATGTTATCAATTTTGGAAATAACTGGGGGTATTATAAATATATTTTTAAAGCAGTTTTTTTCATCTTTCCTCTTTAAGATTACTTACGAAGCATGGCACTCTTTTATGCAACACCAGGCTGACTTCAAAAGAGAGACAGAATACCAAGAAAGGAAAAGAGAAGAACGAAATAATGAAGAGTGAATATCTACCTGATAGTTGATAGTAACACATCCCAAATACATATGCAAAGGTAAACATATTTTAGGAGAGACGGAGGACTACATATGTGAGTGAAAGGAGGGCTTTTTAAAAATCGTGTTCAAGATTAAAAACAAAACAAAAGCATAACACCAAGGCTCAATAATCTCAACATCTTGGGAAAACAATTTATTTTGTCACCACATAAAATAGCCTGATGATGAGATAGCTCTACAGATTCCTCACTTTATTTTGTATGGGCTGTAAACTTAATAATTACCCTAACAAAGGCAGTATTTCCTGAGATAAGAAGGAAAGAAGTAGACTCATTTTTCAGTTCAGGAGGCTGCATGAAGTGGTTGTCATAAATGAGAGTCCTCTACTAGAGTCCCCAGATAAGACGCTTTTTCACTCACTGCATGTTCTTACTTGGGGGTCCATAGTTTAAAAAGATTATAATAATCAGGAAAACCGTATCAGTCTTCAGTTTCTTATTGGGAGTTTTTCCATCGCCTCATCTTACACGTTTTTGTGTTTGAGTTCCACTATTGAACACACTGATTTTCTTTTTAATGACATGTTTTTCTATTTTCCTTGAGATTCCAAGAGAACGCTATCATGTGCAAAATGAACAGGGCAGATATGGTTCCAATGGTTTATTGGGTTAATGATCCATAATATTGAGATATCTAACATTTTCTGTTAAAATGTAATTCTGCTTATCACCTTAAAAGATAGTCAATTGAAAGGGAGAAAAACCTGAACCCAAAATTAATTTTTTATTGTAATAGGACATAAAAATTGCCATATTAATGTCAGCTTATTAATATCAAAGGTCTCATTCTACTCTTCCTACCCTCCTGTGCAAAACTGTAGTAAAAGTCCTGTTTTGTTAACTATATTTTCCTCCTTCAAAGCAATAGCTGATTATTGAGTATTCTTATCCGAACAGCAGGGGAATTTTGGGAAATTCTCCTTTCCCATGAGCATCTTCACTATAAACTTAGAGCCGTCAAAAAGAATATGTGTTTTAACACTCATGTTTTCATTAGTTTCCAACTCCTCATTAGAATTGTTTGAATTTATTTAGTAGTAAGACAACCTGATGTACTGTAAGTGGTTCCTTTAAATGTGTGGGTTACAGGAGAGGGCAGCTATATCCATAAAATGATCCTAATCAAATTTTCTGAGCACTTTTCTCCATGCTACCCAACATCGACTCTCCTTTTAAACTGAACTATTTAAAGAATGAATGAATGAATGAATGAATGAATAAATAAATAAATAAATAAATAAATAAATAAATAAAAATAAACTGAACTATTTTACTTCTTAGCTACTTGGACAGGACTCAGGCATTTTTAACCAATTCCTATAAATTACACATGCATATATCCTTCTTCTCTGTCTAGAAATCTACTCTATCATTTAAAACTAGCTCAGATCTCAGGAGCTCCACCAAGCCCATCCCCATATCTTAAAATCCAGTCATCTTTCTTATCTGGACTCTTCTTATTTAAGGGAGTGGTCTTACCCAGAGAATAGGAGACTTCAGCATAGTGATGATAAATAATGTCATGAAACTGAATGAGATCACATAGACAGAAAACAAGGTCTGAACAGTGGTAACATGAGGAAGAACCAAAGGAAGAACAACTAAGGAAGATCGGACAAGAAATAAAAGGGGGATGGGGAGCAGGAAAGAAAGCAACAGAAGATAGTATTTCATGTAGGAGAGAGTTGATCAACTCTGTCAAATACTGGAAATCATGAGTCCATCTATTTCCACATTCTTTTTATTCAGTGATAGGAGATGAGGATGGAGATTAACTGCAAAGTTTCTTGATTTTTTTTTTTCTTTCACATTTTTCCTAGGACAGCCTGGTAATTTTTGGGAACACTTTCTCTCATCTCTAAGCCTTTTTGTATTTCTCCTTAGCACCCCTTACAATTAGCACTTTTCCTAATATGTCTGTTTTCTCTGCTACAAAGTTTAGCTCTTAACTAGTATACATGAAAGAGCACAGTAATTTCATAAACATATATGTACCCCCAAGAGGGCCAGGCCCTCTCCCCTTCCTTCCGCAGCAGGGAGCTCGGCCACACATTACCACTCAGACACAGTAAGAACTGCACAAAGCTTAAGTGTGGAGGCCGAGAAAAGTCAAGGCCATTCCACCTCAAGTTTAGCATTAGCACAAGTACAACCATCTTAGGCACCTGTGAATAAGAGCTGAACTTTATAGGAAAAACTGCAGAATGTCCTCAATGTCCTCACAGAGAATCCCATATCAGAAAGTTATGGTAGAAAGTACCATATTAGAATGAGAACAGAGCTCAATGCCCTTAAGCCCCATATCATAATGTAAACAGAACTTGAGAAATTCCTCCACCACTTCTGAAACTCCCCTAGACCAGACTATAAAAAACTCAGCTGTTACCCACTTCGGAGTCCAAGTCCCTGCTCCACTGTGTCCGGTATACTTGGACCCAAGCTGGAGCTTGCTAATAAACCCTCGTGCGCTTGCTTCGGTGTCGGCTCCTTGGTGGTTTCTCGGATTCGCAATCTTGGGCACAACATAAGGAGTAGAATATACTAGTCTGGGCTCTAACACAACTTGGGACTATCAGTCAAGTCCACTGTCTTTGTAATCAGTGGAGATCTCATTTTTAAAGCATAAATACCTAGGCCACGTCAAGTCAGACATTTACATCACATGGAATGATATAAATCATTGAATAGTTTATTATGTGAAAATAATGGGGTTAGCTAATTAACTAGTCAGTTCTGCATTAGTTACAGTGCTTGTTTCTACATTATTTTTCCAGCATTCTTCTAAAAATTCTCTGGGTTATGAGGGTTAGAAACACCATTAACAAGGGTTTGCTTTTCTTTTTAATGTTAAAATAGGTAAGTGAGGGATCCCTGGGTGGCTCAGCGGTTTGGTGCCTGCCTTTGGACCAGGGCGCGATCCTGGAGACCCGGGATCGATTCCCGCGTCGGGCTCCTGGTGCATGGAGCCTGCTTCTCCCTCTGCCTGTGTCTCTGCCTCTCTCTCTCTCTCTCTCTCTCTCACTCTCTCTCTCTCTCTCTGTGTCTATCATGAATAAGTAAATTTAAAAAACAATCTTTAAAATAGGTAAGTGATGTCTTGGAGATACAGGTTATGCCTCTGGCTTTTACTTCTGATTTTAAAAATGGTTTACATGGATACCTCAATGCAAACAGCTAAAATAAACTCCAAATCCAATAAAGGCAATGGAATTGTTGTATGGTACACTTTTATTATAGGAAACAGTTCATATTGTATAGTAAAAGCTGATTCATATCATATCATATATCAAAAGAGGAATGAAAAATCTTCAAGTCCTGCCTTGCTAACTGGGGAGGATATTATTTTTCTTTCAACATTATGAGAAATAATACATAATAAAAATGATGAAAATAACTGTCAAGTAAGCTGACACCGGTGAGAGGCATACACTGTAGGTAAACAGTTTACCTACAGTGTATGCCTCTTCCACAGAAAAATTTGGAACATGTCAAAGGCTGTAGAAAAATCATTTTGAACATTTAAATTGTTCCCCTCCCTTGAAACTAGGGAGAGGGACACACAAGAGCACCCACATGTGCTCCTGAACACAGTGAACTGGGTGTTAGGTGCAGGGGTTTATGGGAGTTTTCTCCCAGAGTTGTCTTTCATTAGGTATCTGTATGAGATGAACACTATTATCCTGGTTTAAAAAAAAAAAAAAAATTCACATAGTATGTGACAGGATTTAAATACAGTTCTAAAAGATAACCATCTTTTATTTTTTGTTTTTTTTTTTTAAACCTTGGAATGTTATTACCAGGTTTCAATATTTTTTTCCTTTCACATAAGACCTTCATCTAACTTCCTCTAAACAATTCTGAACAATTCTTCAGAATCAGTTCCTCTTCCTGTTACCTTCATCAATAGGAGTGATATCCTTTGTTTGTCTTAAATCCTCTTCAACAAATTTCCCTCATATGTGTATTCTGGATTCTTCCAGAGAATTCAGTTACCAGAACTGCAATATAAGATCTAAATGGAATGAATTGCAAAAATAATTTGTCGCTGGTCTTGTAAAGTATCCAGCTATGGTTTCTGTCTCCTTAAGTAAAGAGAGGAAGTAGCTTGGAATATCAGGGTAGTGGATCAAATAGACTTCTGGAGACAGCATAAAAATAAGTTAAATCTCATTTTTTTTCTGCAGTCCCCTGCTGCCTAATCTTAGATATCTCCAAATTCTTATGTGCCCATTTGTAATGCGAACTAATAGAACCTCACAGATGACTGAGCATTTTAAGGAACGTGTTTCAGAGAGCATCTACACATCAGGCCCTCACTACGTATAATCTCTTCCTCTCCTTCTTTGCTTACTTTGTAGCTGTGTAGAAGAAATGGGAGGATAGGAAACGAGGCACATAATCTAAAAAGGAACTCAAGATCTCAAGGAAGAGGGTCATTTAGGAAATCAGAAAACTTCACCGTTGGGGATTGCAGTACTGAGAAGATAAAGTTTAGTGGTGGCACTATCTTTTCTTTACTTGAAACCCAGGAAGAGAACACATTTCTATGGGAAATCCTGGAATGTATAGCCAAAATTTCATCTTTCTATCCCACAAGGTTAAAAACAAAACAAAACAAAAACCTGGCAAGTGAATAAGATTTAAGTATTATGGAGATTAGTTTATAGCCCTCTTTTATTTTGTTATAAATAATTTGAAAAATTGAGCATTTTATATATTGTTATAAATCATGAGGAAGAGCCCTCACAACCCACATCGACACAGGCAGATCTAAGACAATCGAGACTTGGTTGTGACTATCAGTCTGGGTCACCATTTGACTTTGAAGCAAGACTGCCCCAGAGACTTTCAGAATACATTTGCCTCTTTAGCTGATGTTCAAAAACATTGCCTTGTTATAAACTGGATTTACATGGGAAAAACACATGGGAAATAACATATTTTTCACTAGTGGGAAGAATAAGGAATTTACTTATTTAAAAGGCAAATTTAAATGTCTCAGAGAACACTAAAATGACAAGGTATAATCCCCTAGAATACAGTAGCCAAATAATGGTAACTCTGGTAGAGTAGAAGTTAAGACCTGGATTAAAATTCTGCCTCTAAAAAAAAAAAAAAAAAAAAAAAAATTTCTGCCTCTATCATTTCAACTAGGCTTTGAGTTTACATAACTTAGATACCAGATTTTCTGTCCACTTATTGCCCATCTTAAAAAAAAGATTTTATTTATTTATTCATGAGAGATACACAAAAAGAGAGGCAGAGAACACAGGCAGAGGGAGAAGCAGGCTCCAGGATCACGCCCTGGGCTGAAGGCGGGAACTTAACCACTGAGCCACCCAGGCATCCCACCCATCTTCTTTATTTACTCTCATGTCTACATATTCTGTTATTCCAGATCATAATTCTTCCGTAAAGATATGTAGGCTGTTACATAGTTTCATAGAATATATAATTTTAATGATCGGATCATTGGAGCCATTACCCACCCCACAGAACTGTAGCCTATGTTTCATTTGGCATATGTATTTGAGATTGTTGTTTTGTCTTTAATCATTCATTACTTAAAACTGTCTATCCCCAAGTGTGAAGAATCATTTTGAGTTCAGAAAGCTCTAATCAACTGTCTCAAGAAATTTCCCTTTGGAGTCACTAATTCTGAAGGAAATAAAACAGTCTAGGATTTGTGAAACTCATATTATGGAAAATTTTACTCTACAGTCATACAAAGTTAAAACTGAAGTCACTTCCAGGAAACAACAGAACCTTTCTTATTTTTAAAGCTTTGAGATTATATATAGTGGATGAAAACTAATTTGCTTTCATTCAATTTGCAATAGTTTATTATAATATTGGCTTTCCCTCCTAATAAAGTCTATAGAGCCAAAATTAAGTATTACAAAAATAAATAGAATAGAGCACATAACCAATAGATATTAAGTTGGAAAGATAATTACAGATCTTCAATCAGACTGGCCCGTCTAATGGAGCTATAGGAAAGCAAACTTGTTAAAGGACATTCTATTGTGCTTTATGTTCAATTCTGACCTACTGTCTCCCTAACCCCTCCCCACTACTATTGGCACCTAGCCAATTAATGGCTACACTGCTTGTTGAAAATTGGGTTACCACAGATTTCCAGACAATTGGTTCATAAAAGGGTTTTGTCTTTATTCACAAAGGCTTAATTGGAAACCTTCTGTCCTTCTGTTAGAGAAAGCCTAGTGATAACTCAGATGCAGATGGAGCCATAAAGAACCCTCCCCTCAGGATCTCAGCATGCTGGAAAGAGGATTTTCACAGGTCTTTAATCATGATCAACCCAAGGAAATGCACCCAATCTTATTGCATAAACTGTTTATTTTAGTTTTAGTGTTTGTTTGTAATTACTTGTTATCCTCTACTACTGTCACACTGTCAACATATTAACTTCAGCAGTTATCAGGAAGGAATTAAGTATTCTGAAAAATAAATAGGGCACCTCTGTCAGGCCTTCAGAGCTTGAATACAATGAATTGAATACAATGAATCATGAAATTCTACCTCTTTGCCCTCCTTGCCCCCTGTGAAGCTGTGACAATGGATTCAAAGTTTATTCCCTTTTCATGAAATTCCAATATTAGTGTTTATTAAGGTGTTACAGCAAAGTAAGATTATATACTTTCCTGGAATGGACCTTGGAAATAACCTAGTCAAACCTTTTATCCAAAGCACAATTTCTCACTCCTGCATTTCTCATAAATATTCATCTTTCATATCTATTCACACACCAAAATAAATGTATAAAAATATACTGAATTCACTTCTTCACCTTCACTGCCATTACTATAGCCCAAGCTAACACTCTTCCCTGATTAAACTATTGCAATATCATCCTAATTATAACATCCTTATCCTCAGCCTCACTTGTTTTCCTCTCAGCTACCGGAATGATCTCTTAAAACCAGTCCATGTCACTCTCTTTCTTTGATGATTACGTCTTAATATTAAAGACTAACATCTCACAGAACCTTCCCTGCATGATCTGGATTCTGTATAACCTTCTGGTCCCATCTAAGAACCCCCCTCCCCATGATGACACATCTCCATCCTACTGGCTTTCTGTTTGTTTCTTATGTCCAATGATCAGTTTTCTGTGTGCAGTTTATGGGCTTCCTCTGCCTCTTGGTTTGGCAGGCTTCTCTGTCACAACATTGCCTCCATCCAGAGCAGCCTTCCCAGAGTCTCTGGGACTAGCCTAATTCTCCCACTACAAGTTATGATAGATCTTACACTTGTGTTTGAGTTTATCATAATTGAAATTTAGTTAATTATTTGTATACAGGTTTTATATCTCTTCTCAACTAGGCTATAGGCTCCATGAAGTAAGGAATGTTCCTATGTCAGTCTCCATTTTATCCTTGGCAGTTGAAAAAGTATCTGACATCTGATCTGGCTCAATAAGCATCGGTTAATCAAAAGAGTAGCTGAATAAATGACATTCATTTAAAAAAAATAGCATTTCCAACTACTCCTTTGTGAGAGAAATCATTGCTCTAATGGCACAACAGATTCAATCCATTCTTAGTTTGGTTCTGGAGCTACACACAATTGATCCTATATGGGTTTTGAGATAGTATATTTCTTATGCACTTACTGCTTTTTTTTTTTTTTTTTTTTTTTTAGGATGACTTTTACTGTAACTTTATCCACTTTACATAGCATTAGGTTTCAACTGCTAGCTGCTCTCCTCAGGATCTTGATTTCTACATTACTTCAGGGATTTATATTTAAACCATTATTCACACTCACTTTAACCTGCTTAAATTGCTCAAAGAGGTAAACTTCAGAGTTGAATCCTTAAGGTAATTGTCCCTCCTTTTGTTCTCAGGACACTGATTACTTCTTCAACCTCCCTTACATTTTCCTCGTAGTTTCCCCTACTCTCTGAACAGCTCCTACTTTTTTGAATTAACAATCATATCCTCTCCATTCTATCAATTCTGCATGCATTCTCTTGGCATTTTATCTTCTTCCATAGGCTTCACTAGCATCCAATGATTGGTGACTGCCATTCTTTATCTCTTTCTCATATTCAGCTTCTGAGTTACAAGGAAGTGTTTTTGAAAGTGTTTCTCAAGACAGTCTTTTGTTTAATATGCAAAAATATTAATTGGATGCTAGTGCTAGTAAATATAGTTGCAGTTTGTTGAACAATGAACTCACAGCTTATGACATTGGACCTCTGCTCAGCATCAGTTTGGACATCAGATTCAAAGAACTACAGGGCTTTGCCTGTCTGTAGCTTACTTTATTTATCTATTTGACATAAAAATGACTTATAAAGCAGGCCATGTAAATAATACAAGAAACACAAACTGCAAAGCTCAAATACAAAATATAGGAGGAGATCTAAGAATCAAAATTGGATAGAATTAAAAATAGGGTAAAAACTGAAAGCATGAATTTTAAATAGGATTATAATTAGGATGTTATTTATCCTAATAGTTTTATACTTGGGTTCAAAAGTCGTGAAAAATGCAGAAATGCTTGAGATCTTATTTAAAAACCAGTTCACGCAGAATGAGAGCAGTTTATTAGACTGCTCAATGTGATGGAGTAGGGGTATGGTGTAGTTATGAAAAGGAGATGCAATTTTAGGCTGAATAAGTATAAAAACATATATATATGTATTAAAAATTTAAATATAAAAAATACAAAAACTAAAAAATCAAGCAATTTTATTGCTTTTGGCACAGGTCAGAAAACATCTGTTGTCTTGTTTGTAGTTTTGGGTATCGTGTTTTGAGAAAAATATTTATTGAAGTATGCACTAACATGGAAGACTGATGAGCAACAATGTCTAAAAACATTTCCTGTTTGTGCACTGACAAGCTAAAAATAGGAAACACTGCTAAAAAAGAGTAAAGGCTAAAAGGATAGAGGAATTATTTCTTTTGTAAATCCTTCCTGGGATTGAGAGTATGTTTTATCATAAAGTGATTCATAAACTATATAGAGGGATTTTTTCCCCCTCTATTCATGGTTAGAATTGATTGTCCTGATAAATTGATATTGCTTATCACATAGATGTTTATATTCTCATTTTTCTCTCTAGGTGGGTGTCCTGGAATCCCCAAAACTATGTTGATATCAGGCAATTTGAAAGTTTATGCCCTACCTACTTATGAAACAAAGCAAAACAAACCTCTAACATTTCTTTTTAAGCTTCTTTTAGTGGCAGTAAACTATGGGTTTGGGAATTAGATAGCCTTCAGGGAACTGTGGCTCTTTCACTAACTGGCACTGTGACTTGAGCAAGATATTTAACCTTACTAAGTCTGGTTTCCTCATCTGTAAAATGGAGATAACAGTGCCATTAATCCCTTTATTCACAGATTCAGTACACATTAACTGTTCTCCCTACCAACAGTAAATTCCAATAACTTCATCTTCTCAACCTAGGGTTTTGTTTGCTTCTTTGGATAAATCAATCTTACCAAATTTTCTTAGTCTCACAATATCCAAAGTAAATAACTAAGCCACATTATTTAATACTAAATTTAGGAGAAGAAGAGTAAGCTGTTACCTTTTGAATTCACTAATGTTTCTATCTTTTTTATTACAGAAACCAATACCAGCAGAAGTGGTATTTTAGATGATGGAGTTAATCATCTTTCTATCCCATTTACCCTTTTATCAAAACTTTCCCTCAAGTTATCCATAATTATGTCTCCCTTATCTGGTAAGATTACTGTAATTTAGACTCAAAGGCATATTCAGACAGGTTGTGGCAGCAATTAATAAATTAGCAGTGATCAACAGAGCTAGTAAATTATTAGTCTAAATATATTGAAATAATCTAAAAAGAGTTTTGTAGGTAACTGCATATGAAGTTATAAGGCTATACAATGTTTTTTAAAAGGTAAAACAAATCAAGAAATGTAAAAAATAAACATTTGGTTTAAAATAGAAATGTTAGGCGGTGGGGAGCGAGATTCCAACAGGACAGGCCCGGGATCCCAGGGCACCAAGCAGACACAGTCCACGATCCTGTGCTCCCCCCCGGACAGGAGGAGGTGGGGAGGGCACAGGACAGCGAGGACTCTCCTGCCACCGGGCGCCCCACACTGTGCAGATCAGCAACCCCCGCCCCCGGAGCATCCAGGTCAGTGTGGACTGGGAGACTGGGTAGTTACTCTGGGAGCTGAGTCCAGAGCTGGAGAGCTGGCCGCTGCCAGTGGTGTTGTTCCTTCTGATGTCACTCACCTGTGCCTGGGATGGAGTGGGGGCACCAGGGAACAGAGGCCTCACGGGTAAACAGCTCCCGCTGAGGCGGGCACCTGGTGGGGTTGGGACAGCTCCCCCAGGTAGATACACCTGAGAATCAGCACAGCAGACCCCTCTCCCAGAAGACCAGCTGGAAGGATAGGGGAAGAGCCAAATTCTTGACTGAGCGGCACTGGAAAGCTCCAGGGGAAGTCGAGGGACTTACAGTATATAGAACCAGAGGGTACCCCTCCTTTTTTTCCCTTTTTTTTCTTCCTTTATCCAGTACAACTCGTTTTTAGCCACTCTGCACTGAGCAAAATGACTAGAAAGAAGAACTCACCATAAAAGGAAGAATCAGAAACATTACTCTCTGCCACAGAGTTACAGAATTTGGATTACAATTTGATGTCAGAAAGCCAATTCAGAAGCACAATTATAAAGCTACTGGTGGCTCTGGAAAAAAGCATGAAGGATTCAAGAGACTTCATGACTGGAGAATTTAGATCTAATCAGGCCAAAATTAAAAATCGGTTAATTGAAAAAAAATTTTAAAAATATCAGTTAATTGAGATGCAATCCAAACTAGAGGTCCTAACAATAAGAGTTAATGAGGGAGAAGAGTGAGGGACATAGAAGACAAGTTGATGGCAAGGAAGGAAGTTGAGGGAAAGAAAAGAAAAACAAAATACCATGAGGAAAAGTTAAGGGAAATAAATGACAGCCTCATAAGGGAAACTCTATGTATAATTGAGGTGGCAGAGGGCGCTGAGAGGGACAGAGGGCCAAAAGCATATTTGTACAATTATAGCTGAGAACTTCCCTAATTTGGGGAGGAAAACAGGCATTCAGATACAGGAGATAGAGAGGTCTCCCCCTAAAATCAATAAAAACCATTCAACACCTTGACATATAATAGTGAAACTTGCAAATTCCAAAGATAAAGAGAAAATCCTTAAAGCAGCAAGAGACAAGAGATCCCTAACTTATATGGAGAGAAAATTAGATTAACAGCAGACCTCTCCACAGACACCTGGCAGGCCAGAAAGTGCTGGGAGGATATATTCAGAGTCCTAAATGAGAAGAACATGCAGCCAAGAATACTTTATCCAGCAAGGCTCTCATTCAGAATAGAAGGAGAGATAAAGAGCTTCCAAGATAGGAGGAAACTGAGAGAATATGTGACCACAAAACCAGCTCTGCAAGAAATATTAAGGGGAACTCTGTAAAAGAAAGAGGAAGTCCAAAGAAATGATCCACAAAAACAGGGACTGAATAGGTATTATGATGACAATATCTTTCAAAGTAACTCTGAACATGAATGGGCTTAATGATCCCATCAAAAGATGCAGGGTTTCAGACTGGATAAAAAAGCAAGACCCATCTATTTGCTGTCTACAAGAGACTCATTTTAGACCTAAGGACACCTACAGCCTGAATGGTCCTCAACAGAAAGCAGGGGTAGTCATTCTCCTATCAGATAAATTAAAGTTTATCCCAAAGACTGTAGTAAGGGATGAAGAAGGACGCTATATCATACTTAAAGGATCTATCCAACAAGAGGACCTAAAAATCATGAATATTTATGCCCCTAATGTGGGAGCTTCCAAGTGTATCAATCACTTAATAACCAAAGTAAAGACATACTTAGATAATAATACACTAATACTGGAAGACTTCAACACGGCACTTTCTGCAAATGACAGATATTCTAAGCATATCTCCAAAGAAATGAATCTTGAAATGATACAGTGGACCAGATGTATTTCACAGATAGTTACAGAACTTTACATCCAAACACAACTGAATACACATTCTTCTCAAGTGCACATGGAACTTTCTCCAGAATAGACCACATACTGGGTCACAAATCAGGTCTGAAATGATACTAAAAGATTGGGATTGTCCCCTGCATATTTTCAGACCATAATGCTTTGAAACTTGAACTCAATCACAAGAAGAAATTTGGAAGAAACTCAAACACGTGGAGGTTAAAGACCATCCTGCTAAAAGATGAAAGGGTCAACCAGGAAATTAGAGAAGAATTAAAAAGATTCATGGAAACTAATTAGAATGAAGATATAACTGTTCAAAATCTTTGGGATACAGCAAAAGCAGTCCTGAGAGGGAAATACATCATAATACAAGCATCCCTCAAAAAATTGGAAAAAAACTCAAATACACAAGCTAACCTTGCACCTAAAGGAACTGGAAAAAGAACAGCAAATAAAACCTACAATAAGCAGAAGAAGAGAGTTAATAAATATTTGAGAACTCAATGAAATAGAGACCAGAAGAACTGTAGAATGGATCAACAAAACCAGGAGTTGGTTCTTTGAAAGAATCAATAAGATAGATAGACCATTAGCCAGCCTTATTAAAAACAAAAGAGAAAAGACTCTAATTAATAAAATCACAAATGAAAAAGGGATATCACAACCAATACCAAGGAAATACAAACGATTTAAAAAACATATTATGAGCAGCTATACACCAATAAATTAGGCAATCTAGAAGAAATGGACACATTTCTGGTAAACCACAGACCACACATTTCTGGTAAACCAAAACTGGAACAGGAAGAAATAGAAAACCTGAAATAGAAATAGAACAGGCAGATAACCAGGGAGGAAATTGAAGCAGTCATCAAAAACCTCCCAAGACACAAAAGTCCAGGGTCAAATGGCTTCCCTGGGGAATTCTATCAAACATTTAAAGACAAAAAAAATACATATGAGAGACTCCTAACTCTGGGAAATGAATAAGGGGTAGTGGAAGGGAATTGGGTGGGGGGATGGGGTGACTAGGTGACAGACACTGAGGGGGGGCACTTGATGGAATGAGCACTGGGTGTTATGTTATATGTTGGCAAATCGAACTCCAATAAAAAAATACAAAAACAACTAAAAAATTTAATAAAAAAATAAAAATAAAATAGAAATGTTAATTCTCAATTAGTTTTGATATAGTTTTCTTTTTTCAACTGATAATATCTGAAATAATTTTTAAATTATTCACCAATTAGAGAAGGAAATGTTGAACTACCTCAATTAACTAATCTTTTTATGATGCATTAGTTGACCAGCAATAATTTTCTAATGTGATAAGCATAAAAAATTCCTATGCAGATAAGTGACATCAGCAAGATGGCCAAATAAGATGCCTTGTCTATATTCCTTTCTTCCTCAAGAATAATTTGGCATTCATCCATAGACAAAGTGCCTTTGTGGGAGCTGTGGGGTCCAGTGCAATACAGCAAGGGTACTCCCACTGAATCCTGCTGAACCCTGCCTTGTGAAATGGGCATGCACATCTCAGTCCCATGAGCCCTGAGATGGCTCATAAAACTGTTCCACTCCCTCTCAACTCTAGTCCAGTACTGTCTGGAGAACTCTGAATTAGATTATTTGCCCAAGGTCAAGAGAGTCTTTGTGGAGTTCAGAAGTCCAGTGGAGAAGTCTCAGTACACCATTAGAGAAAAAACAAAATCCAAGTTTGGACACATTGTATAAGAGAAGTGAAACTATTTGACTTTTTCACATCACTCCTCTCACAGTGTGGCACAGCTGAGTGTCAAAAGAACCCTTCTCAGCCATGATTTCTTCTATGTGGGAAAGTGAGAGCACACAAGTGAGTGCCCAGATTACCTAGCTGTGCAGGATATTGCCAAAGAAGCCCATTTCTCCCTTGTCTCATTCAGAATACTGAATCATAAGCTATACAACCAGGGGGCAGTGAGCTGTTGGGAGAGCAGCACCTAGAACTCTGACTATATCTAAAAGTATGTAGATCCTACAGATGGTGTCATAGACTCCTTTGGGAGGTCCACTCATGAGCCATGGGGGTGTCTTACCTGTGCATTACACAGTGCAGGCATTCCAGCACTGTGGAGTGGTGCCTTACCCAAACACCTCCCCACCCCACGTGTAGCTCCCTGTAGCCACTTCACAGTGACTGTGAAAGCAAGCTTTCACAAATGGTTAGTGAACATGCAGAGAAAAAACAGCTAAATCTGTGGGCAGAAAGACCACAAATTTGAGCCTTTACACTGCCCTTGGAGAAGCAAAAGGGAAAGTGCTGCACCTGGCACGTTGTATTATAAGAAAGCATGCAATCTTGGGAATTTTGCCACAGGAGGGAGCAATAAGTGTAGGGTAGATGCATCTATAAAAGGGTCTGAGAAAGTCTCAGAATCTCTAGCAGGGCTAACAGAATGTTTTTCTCTCTGGAAGGAATAATAACTAGAGGAGGTGATTGTTACTTCAAATGTGAAAATAACAATGCAAGACTTTAAGGAACAAGAAAAAAAATCAATGAAACATGACACCAACAAAAAATCACAGTATTCTTCCAGTAACTGATCCCCCCCAAATGGAGATGTGCAGTTTACCCAATAAAGAATTCAAAATAGCTGTTTCAAGGAAGTTCAATGAGCTGTGAAAACACAGACAATTCAGTGAAATCAGGAAAACACCACACACACAAAATGAGAAGTTTAATAAAGAGATGGAAATCATAAAGAAAAATAGAAATTCAGGAGCTGAAGAATACAATGAATGAAATGAAAAATGTAAAGCAGAAATAAATGAAATAGAGATCAGGAAAACAACAAGAAAGACTAAGGAAACTAAAAGCTGATTTTTTGAAAATATTAACAAAACTTCTAAACCTTAAGCTAAACTAAGAAAGAGAAAATTTAAACAAAATCAGAAACAAAAGAGGAAACATTGCAACTGATACAAAAGAAAGAATCATAAGAGACTAAACAATTACATATCAACAAATTGGATAACCATAAAAAAATTCCTAGAAATGCACAACCCACCAGGACTCAATCATGAGAAAATCTAAAGAGACCAATAATGAGTTAAAAGATTGAATCAGAAATCTCCCAACAAATAAAAGCCCAGAAACAGATGATTTCATGGGTAAATTCTACCAAATTCACAGAGAAGAATTAACTTCAATCCTTTTCAAACTCTTCCAAAAATCTAAGAGGAAACACTCCCAAACTAATTTACAAGGCCAGCAATGCCCTCAAACCCAAGCCAGAAGTACAAGCCAATATTTCTGATGAATATAGATGCAAAAATTCTGAACAAAGTATTAGGAAACAGAATTCAACACCACGGTAAAAAGATTGTATACCATTATTAAGGGGGATTTATCCTTGGGATGCAAGAATGGTTCAATATACACAAATCAATAAATATGATATACTGCATTAATAGAATGAGAGATCGAAAATCATATGATTATCTCAATAGATGAAGAAAAAGCATTTGACAAAATACAATATCCATTCATGATGAAAAACTCTCAAGAAATTGGGTACAGAAGGAGTGTACCTTAACTTAATAAGGATCATATACGACAAACACACAGCTATCATCATACTCAACAGTAAAAGGTTGAAAACTTTCCAAGATTAGGATCACAAGTGATCCATTCCCACCACTTTTATTCAACATAGTACTGGAAGTATCAACCAGAGCAGTTAGGCAAGAAAAAGATATGTCATCCAAATTGGAAAGGAAAAAGTAAAGCTGTCTCTGTTTACAGATGGTATGATCGTATATAGAGAAAATACTACAGACTCCACCAAAAAAAAAAAAAAGAAAAAAAAAAACCTGCTGGAACTAATCAACTAATTCAGTAAAGCTGCGGGATGCAAAATCAACAGGCAGAAATCAATTGCAATTCTGTATACAAACAACAAACTAAAAAAGAAATAATCCCATTTGCAACAGCATCACAAACAACAAAATATTTAAGATTATATTTAACCGAGGTGGTGAAAAATCTGTATACTGAAAAGTGTATGACTGTGATGAAAGAAATTGAAGACAACACAATATAAAGGTATCCCATGTTCATGGATATGAAGAATTCATATTGTTAAAATGTCAGTACTCTTCAAAGCTGTCTATAGATACAATCCTTATCAAAATTCCTTTGGAATTTTTCATACAAATAGAAAAAAAAATCTAAAATTTATATAGAAACCTAAAAGACCCTCAATAACCAAAACAATCTTGAAAAAGAACAAAGCTGGAAGCATTACACTTTCTGGTTTCAAACTATATTACAAAGTTATAGTAATGAATACAGCATGGCACTAACATAAAACAAATATAACCAATGAAACATAACAGAGAGCCCAGAAATAAACTCTTACATAAAACTATTATTTGTCAAAGTACCAATAATACTCAATGGGGCAGGATAGTCTCTTTTAATAAATGGTATGGGGAAAACTGGATAATCACATCCATAAGGATGAAACTGGATCCCTATCTTATACCAGTTACAAAAATTAACTTGGAATGGATTAAAGACTTCAATATAAAACCTGAAACCATAAACTCCTCATAAAGAAAACTTTAGAGAAATGCTCCTTGACATAGGTCTTAGCAATGATTTTTTTCAATATGACACTAAAAGCACATGCAACAAAAGCAAAATAAATAAGCAGGACTATATTAAACTAAAAAGCTTCTGCACAGCAAAAAGATCAATCAACAAAATGAAAAGGCAGCCTACAGAATAGGAGAAAATATTTGCAAGCCACATATGTGATAATGTGTTCATATGCAAAATATAAAAAGGAACTCCTATAATTCTATAGCAAAAAACAAAACCCCCCAAACAATACAATTAAAAATGGGCAGAGGACCTGAATAGACAGTCTTCCAAAGAACATATTAAAATCACCAACAGGTGCATAAAAAGATGCTCACTATCACTAATCACAGAAAAATGCAAATCAAAACCACCATGAGATACCACCTCACAACTGTTAAAATGGCTATTATCAAAAAGACAAAACATAAGCATTAACAAAAACGTGGAGAAAAGGGAATCCTTGTGCACTGTTGGTGAGGATGTAAATTGGTACAGCCACTATGGAAAACAATAATATAACCTAGTAATCTTAATTCTCAGTATATATCAAAAGAAATGAAATCAGGAGTTTAAAGAGAGATTTGTATTCCTATGTTCATTTCAGCATTATTCACAATAACCAAGATATGGAAATAATCTGAGCATCTGTTAATGGATGAATGCATAATGAAGATATAGTGTAGATATACAATGGATTCTTATTAAACCATAGAAAGGAGGAATTCTTGCCATTGTGACAACATGGATGGAATCTGAGGACATTATGCTAAATAAAATAACTGAGATAGAGAAAGACCAATACTGTATTGTCTCACTTATACATGGAATCTAAACAAACTGAATTTATAGGAATATAGAGTAGAACGATTGTTGTTCAGGGCTTGGGGTGGAGGAAAAGGGGAGATGTTGGTTGAAGGGTACAAGCTTCCAGTTAAGATTAATAAAATCTGAGGATCCCTGGGTGGCGCAGCAGTTTAGCGCCTGCCTTTGGCCCGGGGCGCGATCCTGGAGACCCGGGATCGAATCCCACATCGGGCTCCCGGGGCATGGAGCCGGCTTCTCCCTCTGTCTATGTCTCTGCCTTTCTCTCTCTCTCTCTGTGTGACTATCATAAATAAATAAAAATAAAAAAAAGATTAATAAAATCTGGGGACCTAATGTATAACATGGTTACTATTGTCACCATAGGTGTATTATATACTTGAAAGTTGCCAAGAGTGAATCTTCAATGTTCTTACCACCCTCACAAATGGTAATTCTGAGAGGTGATAGAGATGTTACTTATCCCTATCATGGTAATCATTACACAATATACACAATACATAAATGTTTATTAAGTTAACACATTGTACACTTTAAATGTATATGATGTTATATATTAATTATACCATAATAAAGGTAGAAAAAATTCTTATGCACTTCTATAGTTACTCAAGGTATTAACTAACTCAAATCATTATAAATTCAGAATCACTTGATTCTGTTCTCTGAACATTCAAATAATGGAGTAAATAAATAAATCTTGACCTAATCAGTTATATATCATATATTCATTTCCTCAGAGACATGACTATCCTGATCAACATCATTGTTCCCTTCTAAATGTTATTTTTCAATGTATATGAGACAGTGTCAGTTGTCACTGGTAAGATATCAGAGAGATTTTTTTCAAATTTAGTATTTCAATATTACAGCAAAACTTTGTGTTTGCCTATAATTCATACACTAGGATATTTTTAAATAAACAAATAGGAAATTATCGATTTATTATTTTTTAATAATTGGTTATTCGTTATATATTTCAGTACAAGGGATTCTTCAAAGCCCTAATACCACAATGAGTGAGACAAGATTTTCACAGGTGACACACATTAACTGAAAATAGGCACATATAAATTCAGAATTTTAAGAATTTATATTTTCTAAAGAAATATAGAAAAGTAAAGAGTAGGTAAAAGTAGACTGCTCAGGGGAGTTGTCACAGGATAAGTGGGATTTTAATTACTCTTTGTTTATTTCACAAATAAGCCTTTTTCTTTGTTAAACAGAATGCTTTGAATCTGGGTCTTTTTTTTTTTTTTTGACATAAACCATAGGTAAAATGTATATCAATTCTGGATCAGCTATTGAAAAATTCTACATAACATTAAAATAATCTCCCAACCTAGGAAAACATTTTTAAAGAAAGGTCTATACAGAGCCATTTTGAATATTTCATACAATATAACATCATAAAGATCAATTGCCTTTTTTAGTTTTTACTTACACCTGTTTTCAAGCCAGTGATCTGATTGGTGAACAGACAACATTATGGGGTCATAATGGAGACAATTAGGCCAAGATCCAGGTCTCATCTCCTGTTCTGATTAATATTGAAATTATTTTATTCATTTTAATAGCTTGGGAAAATTATTTGGCTGATTGTTGAGGAATAAGTTGGTGAAGGAAGGATTATAATAGGGAACTGGACAATACTTACTATAAATATCCCCCAATTATAATAAATTCTAGTGTCAGTTTTAGAATCTCTACTGGTAAGACATGTTAAAAGTCTCCAAATTATGATTCATTAATCAGTTCTCTAGTGTATGTCTCCACTATAGATATAACTGTCTTTGGCAAAACTTCATCATTTTATTTGTCACATATATAAATTTGAATCCTCAATGTCTTAACTTAGGCTTTTAGAATTAGAAGGGAAATCAGAGGCCAACTACTGTATCCAGGAAAGTTCTCAGAAATGCTCCTGACAGATTGTTTCCAGAGATAGTTGTCCTTTTGATACGAAGAACCTCAACACTCCATAACGCAACTCTTGAAGTGGTTTGATGATTCCAACATCTATCACAGAATTTATTCTACTGAACATTTCCTGCTGCCGTTCTCCACCAAATTGTGTCAATTCCTGTTACAGAACTGTATATAAGTAAGCTTAATGTCTACTTCATGGGCACTTCTCTCATTACTTAAATATGAGCCTCATCTCACCCCAGTGACAGACACAGACTGAGTGCCTATAGTTTTATGGGCAATGTGCTAGCCATCGTAAGTTTGTTCAGTCTTAATCCTATGATTTGCCCAGGGGCTTCAATCACCTCTGTTCTCACCAGGCTCCACTGAGAGATTCAAATATCAACAAACATATATCCCCCTCACATCATATATTATGAGTTATGATTATTATATATTATCACATTACATCATATATGATATCATATATCATTATATATATCATGTTATATATTATCATATATGATATATCATATATCATATATTATCATATAATAATCATATATTATGATTTTACAGGCAAAAGCTCTGTAGTGTAATCACATGTCTTTTACTATATAACCTTTATATGATACCTGAATTTATTACTGTTGTAGAGAGGGGGGAAATGCTCACCAATCCCATTTTCTCTTTGTGGACACGTAGGAAGACAATTTCCCAGCTTTCATTATTCATACAGGGGCCATGTAACGGGAAGCTGACAAATGTAGGGTGGTCAAAGTGATGGAAGCTTCTTCCAGGTCTGGCATAGACCCCTGTGTCACTGTCACTTTTCTCATTCCCAAACCACAATGGAATTGTCACAAACCTGAGAGAAGCCCAGATCCCTGAACAAAAACTGTCCAAGCTACATCAGGTTCTATTTTTTTTTTTATTTTTTATTTATGATAGTCACACAGAGAGAGAGAGAGAGAGGCAGAGACATAGGCAGAGGGAGAAGCAGGCTCCATGCACCAGGAGCCCGATGTGGGATTCGATCCCGGGTCTCCAGGATCGCGCCCTGGGCCAAAGGCAGGCGCCAAACCGCTGCGCCACCCAGGGATACCTACATCAGGTTCTAATATGAGTAGCCTGCATCAAGTCATTGAGAGTTTGTTTCTCTTTAACTTTCTATAACAGAGTTTAACCTCCTTCAATTTACTGAGTAATTAATTCCTGAAGTGGGTTACTGTTATAACCCCAAATGAGGTTCATGAAGTTGGCTTGGTAATTGGATGGCATGCAAGCAAAAAACTGATATCAGATGCTATAAAGATGGAATTTAGTGATATACAGTGGAAAAAAATATTAGTGAAATTGTTACTCCATAGATCCTAGAAGGCATTGCATTTGCCTAGTGAGATTATGGCACTAAGGCAAGATTTGGAAAATAAAAATGTTAGCCGTATATGTTGGGTTTTATTGTCTGTGCTTGGCAAAGGGTTACAAGATAGAGATAAGTTAATAAAATAACTTGTTAGTTTCAAATGGAAAGAGAAGAGAGAGAATCCAGAAAAGTGGTACCTTACTTGGACAATTGCTACTAGAGCAGTATTTTCAAATAGATATATGAGTCACATAGGTAATTTAAAAAAAATGTTCACTAGGAAATATATGGCTACAAAGCCATATTGAAAAAGTAAAAAGAACTTGGTGAAATAAAATTTAATATCTTTTTAAAATTTATATAGGAAATATTATTTCAACATGCAATCAATATAAAAATGTTAAATATTTTACACATTTTTTAATCCTAAGATTTCAAAATCCAGTGTGTATTTTATACTTACATCACATCTCAGTTTGAACTTGCTACACTTAAATGCTCAGGAGCCGTACGTGACCAGTAAGTAAAACATCAGACAGTACTATCTTTTTAAGTAGAATTAGAATTTTGCAAAGGCTTTGTGTAACAATGAGCCAATTAAAGTTCTCAGTTGAGTAAAGTGATTCAGAAAAGGCCAGGTTAGGGTACAGCTATTTCTGTTATATCTTTTAAAGTTATATTTTTCAAAGAATATTGAGAGTAGTCACTTAAGCACATCAATCAGAAGTTTAATAGCTTGTTCTGTGAAAGGCATTGCCAAAGAACCCATACGTTCAATTTAAACATGCCTCACTCTTCAAGACTTAAAATCGAGCTTTCAGTTCTCAACTTTTCATGGACAAGAATCAGCTTTTAGGTCTATATAGGCCCTGAAGACAGTACATTTCCCAATGATCAAATCAGATATTAAGATCAGGTACTAAAGACATTGATGAGCAGAAGAAAGAGGCCCTAATCAGGTAACCCACATTGACTCCTGGTAGGGAGTCCTTTAAAATAACTGTGAAGCTGAGTTTCAGAATTACTAAGGAGTGGTGACTACTATATTTCTCATTTGTTCTATTTTCTAAATGGTAAAGTCTATTGGATTATTCAGTTTCTATTCCTGTATATGCACCGTGACGGGAGGTATATAAATAATTTAGTGGTACATAGGTCACTGGGTGAAAAAATCACACACAGAAAAAAAAACCCATGGTGAAAATAACTGCACTTCTACCATAAAACCACTATGTAATCACACATTTTCTTATTCTCTGTGCCAACTACAGATATTCTGTGTTGAAGAAGACAGCTTCACAAGATGGAAGGAGCCTACTCTGTGAGTCATTACTTGGAAAAAAAGTCACTCAAAAGAACTGTTCAACCTACATCACATGCTCTTAAGCTACGAGATTTTTCTTGGTGGTTGTAGTAGGACGTGGGGAGCAGGACCTTCAGGAACCCCTTACTCTAGTGAAGCTTTTAGACTTTAGAATCAAAAAGTAGCACCTTCAGCCATTATCAAGATACTTTGCACTTAATAGACTACAGAAAAACAATGCATGAATAAATAGTAAGCCAATAGTTCAAACACCCTAAGGTGGATCATGCTTAGACTCTCACTTGAAACAAAAGATCAATTGCTGAATTTTCCCTGCACTGGGAATGTAAAGCTGGGAAGTTAAAAGAATCTCTTCATGTGTTGTGACTTTAGTGCCCACATAGAAAGCCTTGCTGTCAGTTTCAACAGTTCCTTGAAAATAGCTGGTATCTGACTGGTTTTGATCTCCATCTAATTTTGTAACTGAATACCTTGTGTCAGTGTGAGTGTGTTTGCAGTCTAGTGTAAACAATGAGAACTCTTCTTTTCTCTGCAGCTTTTCTGTTAGCCTTTCTGTAAGTGGAGCATGGAATGTCCTATGCCCTCTTTTAGCCAGAGTGGCATTGTAGGATGCAAGGGTTGCCTTGGCAACTCCACCTGATATAAGCAATAAGACACAACAGAGCATGTTTTATGGGGCAATTAATACATGTTTTGGTACATTTCAACCTGATGTTATTTGCTGCCCAAGGTGCTTATTAATAGTCCTATAAAGCATTTTGCAAACAACATTGCTCTGATAAAAATGGAAGCATTCATTTTATAAATTCAATTTCAGCAAGAACTCTGTTTTAATTACTTTACAGAGATATTTCCATTTTAAAAAATAGAATCTGATTATTAGCTAACATAGGACTGGGCCCTGAATAGGATGGAGCACAGGTAAGTTTTGAGGCATCACGCTTCTTTAAAATAGTCCGTTACCCATCACAATTTTTATTACATTCATATCTAAAAGGAAACCATGAGCCAAAGGGGCTGAAGGCATTCTGACTAGCTAGTGAATCATACCAGTTATAGGTGAAGAATTACAGTAATAATTGAAGAATGGAGTCACAGATGGTAGGTTAGATATCAAAAAAAATATATATGAAAATAAACTTTTAAAGACAAGATGGCCCAAGGGAACTTTTTACAAATACATCAGCATTTCTAGGCCAACAATATACCTATTAAACATAAATTAGACTAGAAGGAACATTCATCCCAACATGGATTAAGATTTATATTCTTAGAAAATTGAAGATAAATATCTTCTATGTATCCCCTAGCTTTCACCCATATCTAACAAAATATATTTGATTAGCTTACGTCCTTAGTCCTCAAAGTAGGTGTTAATTCTCATAGCTCACTATGACCCACGCCAGCTATTTCTACTTGTTTGAGACTCTATCATCACCAGCTGACCAAAGCTCATAGTCTCTAACTCCCATTTTAATTTCCAGGTAGGATGAATTTAAAAACCTATACTTTGTCATTCTTTTTTTCTACTTGTGTCCTAATCAGGAAAAGGGAATATGACATAGGATGTGCAGTTTGAGGATACAGGAGACCTAGGGTTCTTAACAGAGACTTGAAAATTATTAAGACGATCTTCCTCAGCCTTTTTTATTAATAGCAAAAGCAAAATCAAAAATAAAACACCTTTCTTTGTATATCAAAATATGAAACTAAGGTTCTAGATCAGTGGCTTCTAATGATTTATTTGAATTACACCTGCTTATATGTGCCATTTTAGAAATTAAAACTAATAATTTTAATTATTAATTCATTTAAAATATTTAAATATTTTTAAAATGATGATAAATCATTGTCTGTCACAATAAAATAACTTTTTATTAAAAGTGCTTTTTCCGGAATGCCTGGGTGGCTCAGCAGTTGAGCATCTGCCTTTGGCCCACGGTGTGATCCTGGAGTTCTGAGATGGAGTCTGCTTCTCCCTCTCCCTCTGTCTCTTTCTGGGTCGCTTATGAATAAATAATTTTTTTAAAGTGCTTTTTCCAAAGCTAAACAGGTTTGTGAGCCAAATGGCATTGTTACCTTTCTACAATCTTGTTAATGTCCGGACAAATATAAGAAAGTTGGATTTTGGTATTACGTTTTTCATTTAATATGTTAGAATATATTATTTTTGCTACTACTTGCAGACAATTTGGGCTTATGAAGTTGCAAAAGGAAGGAGTATTTGAATAGACTTTCTGTGTAATGGTGGATATTGTTGTTATTGTACCAAAACATGATTGTTAGTTATGATGCTACTTGCATCATAGAAACTGAAACTGAGTGAATGGCTTGTACCTTCTTACAGTTAAACCTATTTGTCTATCTTATATATTTTTTTTCTATCTTACATTTTGAATGGATTTTTTACTCTTGCTTGATTTTGTAACCTCGTGTATTGATCATTTGGAATATATTGGTTCACTGAGTGATGCTGATATTCCAAATGTTAACACATTGATTATATAATATCAGAGAAATCACATTTATTAATATCATGGGCAAGCACAGAAGAGAAATTTTCATGTAGAGAAGCTGCAACTACTGTTGAGCTTCTATATGCTGCAAAACTGTCTTTTGTGACTTTCCATCTCATCAATAAAATAATTTAAAAAAAGACATGTACTCAAGGGTAGAGATTCAATAAGATTCATAATTTTTACTGATTTATCAAGGGCATTTTTAAGTGAAGCTGGCTTTCTTTTCTTCTTTTTTTCTTCTTCTTTTTTTTTTTTGGACTGCATGGCCTTGAAGAATACAAGGACTACTAATGCAATTTAGGTACCATTGCCTTGATTTTTTTTTTTGCTAACGAGCCAGCCAGCAGCTTCATAGTAAAGGGGCTAGTAGCAACTTAGTATTATTATGAAAATACTTTTGATGTCATAGGGTTTCAGGGATCTGTGGATTGTGTTTTGACTGCAACTATACTAGATTAACATCTTGCAAGGAAATTAACCCTGAATTTACTTGATTTAAGTAAATAATTACTTAATTTGCAAATGCAATATTATAAAAATTTTCAGTAATCCTCTAATAAAGGAAGCCATAATTAAGTAACACTGAGGAAATGCAAAACATCATAAATAAGAATTTCTAGGCTTAGCGTGTGAAAAAAAATTTTCTTTTGAAGGAAATAACTTTATCACAGTAATTTTGAAGGATGATTCCTATGATATGTTTATGGGGGGCTGTATGGCTTTAAAAATATCTTGTATTGGTCACAATTGTTCATATTTTCTTACATTTTGTGTTGATTTATTATCCCTATGGTATTGATTTTTTAAATTATGTGTCTCCAAGTTTTCAATTTATAAATTTGTTACCTTAAATTAAAAAAAAATAAGACCCTTTTATTCTGGGTAGGTCATTTCTCCCTTAGAATTTTCTTGATAAGACACAGTCCTTAGACAATTATGTTTTTTAAAATGTGTTATGCTATTTTATAGTTGTAGACAGCCTTGTTCTGAGAACACTGCTATTTTAAAACATGGTATCTGAATAAAAGAAAAACATGGTGTCTGAAAACTATATCATAGTCAGAATAAAAACATAAATAAAACATTTCCAGTCCTTGTGCTTTTGCTATTATGGAAACTACTGTCCCTTAGAAGCACAAGGCTAGAGACAAATTATTTTTTTTATGATTTTTTTAATTTATTCATGAGAAACAGAAAGAGAGAGAGAGAGAGGGAGAGAGAGGCAGAGACACAGGCAGAGGGAGAAGCAGGCTCCATGCAGGGAGCCTGACATGGGACTCGATCCAGGGTCTCCAGGATTATGCCCTGGGCTGAAGGTGGCGCTAAACCACTGTGCCATCCGGGCTGCCCGAGACAAATTATTTTAATACAATATGAGTACATATCTCATCTGAAATAAAGTAAATTAGATGTGAGTTTGCTTGGGAGCTTCAGCAGGTATTGGTATAAGGAACAATCGATGCTAAAGACGTTAAGGTAGGGTTTTTTTATTATACTGGCTTATAGAGAAATGAAGAAAGGTTCAGGACTGGTTCTTTTAGCATATGTGGGTGATGTGTTAGGAAGAACCCAGCAGACTCTAATGAGCTGTCAGGTGGCTAGATAGTCAAAATTCTCAGTATGCTGGAATAGATATGAACAAAGGCTTAATGAATATCTGGAAGGCTTAGCATGGCATCTCTCAAAGTTGTTTTGCTCAATGGTGCAAAAGTAAAATCATTTAGCATCTATTCTCTTACCTCAATGTTGAATGAGCTAACTAAAAACACTGAGTTACTGCAGGGAAGAAGTAAACTATTAACACAAAGTTATACATCACAGATACTGGCTATTTAGCATGTTTTGAGGCCTGCATTCTGTTATGATATATTACAAGAATCTGGAAAATGATGTACTTCGTAGGAAAGAGATGATGCACTCATGCAAAGAACACATGTAAAGAACACGTAAAGTCATAATTTTGTAGTACATAATCCCTAAAGAGATGAGCTATTGTTTTCTCTCTAAAGAGAAAGGAATAGTTCTATATCCTATTTCAATGTATGTGTTATGATAAAAAAAAAAACAACTATGTTTAAATAAGCAAGTACGTGTCATATGAATCAAAAAGTTGGATAAAAAGGAAAGAAAAGGATTCAGTATCTTTTTACTTGGGGAGCAAGAGGAAAAGGGGGCTACCAACTGAAAGTTTGATTAAACTGAAAATTAAATAATCTGTGCTTAGTATATAGTTCCCTCTTAAAACTACTTTGGCCCTATTTTGTAAATATATGGAAGAAGTAGGACATATAAATCATCACTGTGTATAAAAATTCATCAAAGACTGGACTCAATAAATAATTGTGAACTCTAGCAATAACCTAAGTATAATTTTACTGTTCTATTTAGACTAGTTCTCTACCAGTACCAGTTACTAAATGTAAAATGATATGGATACTACCAGAAATGTTAGCTTCTTAAGGTTTTACAAAAAAGATCTAGCTTTCCCAAATTTTATATTTGTACCATTGTAATAAGAAGACTTTACTTAGAATGTGTTTATATTAGGGGAAATTTGTATTACATTTGACCTTATTTTCAAGGATTTTACAATACTGTTGAAATAGGATAGGTAAAACAAAAAGCTAAGGTCATATGTACTCATCATATTATATGATTAATAACAAAGAAGAAACACTAAATTCAATTTTTTAAATTCTGGTTATATTATGGTTTGAAAATAATCTGAGTCATATTTTAGTACCAGAAAGAAATTTAGAGAAAATGAGGCAAATCATTTATTCAAATGAAAAACATAGTGAGAACAAGATTAAAAGACTTGACCAAAACTCTGTAAGTAGAGGTAGAGTTAAATTACTTAAATTTAAACCTCCTAAATCCCTGTGGTATTTTCTCTCCATCACACTAAGCTTCTCAGTTATATGTTATGTGGATTTTTGTCAAAGCTTCATTTTGAGCCATGAAACTGGAAAATTCCAAATGAATTTTAAAAGCCATATTGATTTATTTACTTAGTTATTCAGAGTCAATTCTAAATAAAATGTTGTATATCTCATCTATTGGGATAAATGTTCAACCTTTTCAATCTTACTGTATGTGTCTACTTTGTACAACTAATTACTACCAGCCCTGAAAAAGGTTTTACATGAATCTGCATGTAAAAAAATAACTATCTAAAGAGAAAGGCAGGGCATTAAAGAATTGTAGGGTAATATTTAAGAAGGTATGATTTGGGGTCATACTAATAAATAATGGGATTCATTGTTGTGGGTTATTACAAATACTCCTGTCAAAATTTCCTACCTATGGAAAAGAAATCATTGTTCGCCTTTATAGTATAACTCCTCCAGTGAACTTGCAACACAATCTAAGAAAGACATGCTCATTAGTGGCTCATTACTTAGCTGGATAATTGCTGTTCATATCAGCAACACAAATCACAGAAAAAACTTATTAAAGTAACCTATTAATTTTTTTCCTGACGAGCTTCATTATACAGTATCTTCTCCTAATTAATGTAATCAGTACCATAAAAAATCCAAGATGAAAGAGAACTATTAGGTCATCTGCATTCAACTACCTGGAAATGGAGAGGCTATTCTTTGCAATGACCAGTCCATTAATCTCAAGCAAAGAATCTCATAGATTCTACTATAAATAATATCTTTCCCTTTAAAAAGCCCTACCTATGACATTAAGTCTTTTTAGGCATGAGAAAATTCCTTAATTTCTTTAAGAGGAGATCAGGAGTTCAAGGTCAGAGCAATTCCTTCACATGAAACTTGCAATGCTTTCTCACTCACTCCAGTATGAGGCTCCCCAATCTTAAAGATACGAAATCTAAACTACTTCCTTTGTGTGGCTTTTAAACAGTGTGGCCCACACTAGCTTCCAGTTTCAGCTTCCTAGTATTGCCTGCTCTCTTTTTTATTTTTTTTTTTTGCCTGCTCTCTTAATTTGATTGCTAACGCTCCAGGTAAGTCTTCCCAAGTGTTACCTCTCCAAGAGATTTTACAGTTTTCTCTAGCTTTGCTTTACTTTGTGCCATTCTCTGTTTGGAATGCCAGACTCATTCCCTTCAACTTCACAGCTGTGCAGGAAACTTCAGACTTTGGCTAGGGAATTAGAGTAGATGACCCCAAATCCTCTACCAATACTCAGATATTATTATTTGATTTCTTATCAATCCCTGAGATACCATCTGCCATTCAGATCATATAGACCATACAGACAAAATAGAAGGTCTGGAATGGGATGATTAGCACAGACACGAAAAAAAACTTAAATGCTGCTTTGATTCTTGACCAGTTGCAACATTATCTATGGTTTCCACTGAATATGAAATGATAGTACATTACCATAACAGAAAACATTTCTCAGAGTTTACAAACTGTTCACATTAAAGGCACATTTGTAGAAGACAACTATGTGCAAGGATACATAAAGCAGAAATAGTTAAGCATGGCCACAGCCAGAAAATAAAGAGCTGGACGAAAATTGGAGGATCCTACAAATGCTTGATGCCACAAAGGACAATGTGGTAACAATTCAGGAATGTCACCCAGGCTATAAAGATCTAGCAAGAATTGAAAAAGTTATAGTCATGTACAATCAAATGGTTAAACCTTGTGTTTAAACCCCCTTTATCATGGGATCTGAAAAAAAATTTTTTTTTTGGTAAAAGAGATAAATTTTCAAATAAAGTGATAGTCAATAGATAAATACTATCTAGAAATCTACAAATCACCCTGTTTAATTGAACAATATAATGAGAATTGAATGATTCATTTGAAACATAAGATACTAGAATTTTGGATATATGATCACTGACAAAAAGGTGTAAAATATGAGAACATACATAGAATGGTAAGGGAAAAATCAACAAATTATGGAAAGATAATTACCCAATGAATTCGAGGACTCATATTTAATGGCAAGCAAGCATAAGATAAAGTATGAGGTACTTGTAAATGTTGAACATTTTTTAAAGATTTTATTACTTTGAGAGAGAGAGAGAGCACACTCATGAGGGGAGTCAGTGGAGGGGGGGCAGAGGGAAAAGAAGAAGGAGACTCCCCACTGAGCAGGGAGGCCTCCCTGGTCCCAATCCCAGGACCCTGAGATCATGACCTGAGCTGAAGTCAGATGTTTAACTCACTGAACAGCCCAGATGTCCCAATACTGAACATCTCTACATGAATATGGAAGTCCTAGACCTAAAAGAAGATACTTGAAAGCAGAAGAAAACCTAGAGACTTAGAAGTATGAGGAGTAGTGTACTACATGACATAGGATCAATACAAGTATCTTGGTGTGGATGTTATTAATTCTGCTCACCAACTATTTCTATTTTCCAGTACACAGTAGCATTGTGTATTCTGGTCACCTTTAATGTTAGTTGTGGCCATGTGACATGGTTTGGCCAATAAGATGTGAGAAATTTTAAGAACTGGTGTACAAGTCTTCATATTCCCATTTTCCTGCCTTGAGAGCAATGGATGAACAAATAGGGAGCTTCCCTCAACCTCGATCCTTTAATGAGGATTACATGAAGTACAACTTTCTACCAACCAAAAATTGATAAGAATGTGGACAAAAAAATGAAGTTTTGCTCTTTTAACTCAATGAAATTAGAGGAACATTTTCAGCATAAACTACATCATCTTGAATGATATATTTACCTTGGGGGAAACTGTTAAAATGCATCCATCTCTTTAGTGCACTTGCTATATTTATTGTATAGCATGGCAAATGTTTGGTTAATGACTCTTTCATGCATAAAGACAGAATGCATATCTTCCTTATTTTGTATCCCTAGGGCCTAGCACAATACCTGTTGTTTAACAATATATCTAATGCATTTTTTTTAAAGATTTTATTTATTTATTCATGATAGTTACACAGAGAGAGACAGAGAGGCAGAGACACAGGTAGAGGGAGAAGCAGGCTCCATGCAGGGAGCCCGACGTGGGATTCGATCCCGGGTCTCCAGGATCGTGCCCCAGGCCAAAGGCAGGCGCCAAACCGCTGCGCCACCCAGGGATCCCTCATCTAATGCATTTTTATGGAAGTAGGGAAAGAGGAAAAGAAATGAAAAAAGGAAGGATTGATGCAAGTGTCTTGGGTTTTTCATGATGATTGCATATATGAAAGAATGATCTATTCCAGAGAGTTTGTGAATTCTATTTACCCCTTTCAAAGATGAATCCATTCTAAAAAATAAAAATAAAAAAAACACCTTCAAATAACTGTAATGCTGCAATCATACAGGGAATATTTATCAAAAAATAGAGTCTGTAAACCTTTTAGGTTGTTCACAAGTTATACAACAAATTTTAAAATATAAGTTTCCAATGGATGTCCATATTGTTTTTAAAGGATATTCTGGCTTTATTTGCATGACCACCTCAGTGAATAATGGATCCTGAGATTATGTTAATGTTACAGTTGATTTTGGTCCACATAAAAGCTAAGTGAATTTATGGCATGGAATAAAAGAGAAGGCATAAAAAAGTGTAATGAGCAACCCTTATTTTGCATATACAAACTTCCAAGAATTCAATAGCAGTTAATTGAGTAGTAAGAGTAAATGAAGGGTTTTTACTTAAAGTTATTTTTATATACTCAGTATTTTGTTTTGGAGGTGTTTAACTAGTTGCCTTATTTTCATTGCCAACAAACTCTCAGAGGGTGCTATGTTGCTGGTCTGAGGACCATGCTTCAAATAGCAAAAATCTAGATTTTAGTAAAATATTTATTTAGTTTCCTCAGTCTACAATCTGTCTCTGAAGTAAAAAAATGAAGAAGCTACATTGACCTTTCTATTCAAACTTGGTCAAGTTGAAATCAGAGCCCAGATACAGGCTAAACACAACTCCTGATTATCTCAGAAAATGGCATTTTTCTGATAGACTCACACAGGCAGCATGTAGGATTGGTGGAGGGAGAGAAAATGTGTTTGAATCACATCAGCATTTTTAATAGATCTGAACACACATGGTAGGTAAAACATTCACAATTCAGTTGAAGCTAAATTGATCATTTGATCACAGTGTTCTCAAAGTTTATTCTCTTTTAATACTTTTCATCTACTTAAGTAGTTTCACAGAATGAAAGACAATGGATTAGATTTGCAGAGTTTTGTTGGCATAATGGAAAAGAAAATCCATTTTGTGACCAGTTTGATCTATAATAATTAGTTTCACAATTATTATCCAACAGTGTCTTTGAATAATTAATTGGATAATGTTCATGTAGGTTTGAAATTACTTCCATCAAAAGGTTAACATTTATTAGATGTCATAATTATGATATGTACTAAAGGAGTTTAAAATAACAGATTAGCATAGATTTGAAGGCAATTGCAATATAATGGAAGTAAAACTGGTTGAAATTCAAAATCTGTCTGTGCTGGGATTTTTTTGATGTTACTTATCTTTAAAGGGAGATTGAGAGATGGAGCTTAATCCAGGGAAAGAGGGAAGATTTTGGAACCAATGATATCTGGGCTTGAAATTTTCATTGGCCAAGTAATTATGTGTCCTCAGACAAACCAAGTTGTCTGAACCTCAATTTCTTTATAGATGACATAGTAAGAATACTATCTTTTGGGACTGTTGTGAGTATAAGATATAATAAAGTAGTTAGTGGAGTGCATAAACAAAGCAGGCATGCAATAATTCACCATTTATAATAACCATTATCATGGTTAGTATGGAAATTTTTAAATTATTCCCTATGCTACACTTTTTATTAAATAATATATAATATGAATAATTTATTTAAATATAAAGCTTACATTTATACCAGAGTACATATTATTAAAGTAATATATTAGTCATGTTATTTTGATATTTCATGAGATCAGTTTTTATTGAAAACAGTAATCACTATTATTAATGAAATATCTGTTTAGTATGCTCAGTTGTTAAGATAAAATGAGATACTATATATGAAACTTCTTTTAAAAACTGTAAGGTAGGATATAAACATGAGTTAACTTGTCACTCAGAATGAATTGGCCACATATTGCAAGATATACACAGCCAAGATACTGATGCTCAGAGTGGGCAAAATTAGGAAAGCTAGATTCATAAGGAAACTTTATAATTCTACTTTGCCTGTTTCTACTATGCATTTACAACTGGTACTATGAGAAACATTTTAAAAGTATAAAATGTGATCCTTTGCTCCTGAGAAATTTGACGACAGAATTCATACATGAAGCATTTAGACTCTTAAATGGTAGACTGTATGGTGTTCTTTTTGTATATGTAAATATTTAGAACTCTTTGGATAACACAATCATTAAATAAGTCTGTGTGGAAGTCTTGGTATCTAATGTTTTGACTGTGAAGGTTAGGTTAGATTTGGAATGGTTGCTGCAGGCAGCAATAGACCACATTCACTTAGCTGAGGATGTCAAGGAGCATGGACAGAGAACAATGAATAAGCAAAGAACTCTGTAAGCACATCACTAATTGCAGTGAAAAGTGGATCCATGGAAGACATGGTCAGTATAGCTGGGTAGAGGATGGGCAAATTATGGAGCATCTGGATTATGATATAGCAGCATTTGGGAGCCATGTGATAGGCAGAACAGTAACACAATAAAGGCAGTGCACTCAGTTAACAATTAGGGTGGTCCTACGTTAGAAGAATTGGAATGGAGAAAAATTCTGTCACCATAAGGCTCATAAATAATGAATCTTTAAAGTATTTTCCCACTTCTCATTTATATTTCAAGTGTTAAATGTGATGAAAATACTGTACAGAATTGAGAAGAGGACAAAGAGTCCTATTATTATATGCCAATGTTAGATCAAGAAATCATTTGTTCAAGAAAACAAATTACAAATGAAGTCAGAGATGGTAAGAAACTCAGTTTGAAAGCAAAAGTGGGAGGTTCTTCTACAAAACAAGGGTTTCTCTTTCTGCATTATATGATGATATAACTGAAAAGGAACTGGTAGCATCCAAAATCATGAGAGTTACTAAATTTGTATTCAGCATGTCACAGGATTATGCAAAAACAACAAATGCTACAATCCTTGCATTTGTATTCTAGCACTTGATGCCAAAGGCCCTTAGTTCCGTTTCATTAGAAATCACCAGTTATTTGGACTAGCATGTGAGCAATATGTCAAACATAGAAAATATTGCAATTCATAAAGTATTTCCAAAGAATATCTTGTTAAATCATCATTAATTTAAATATGATTTTGTATTTCTTCTAAAGTAAGCCTGACTGTCTTTATGGTGTTGTGTTCTCCAGCACAGTGGGCTTTTATCAACTGTTTTTATACCTAAATAATGTACATCATTATGGAAAACTCATTGTACTCTCCATATATGAATTCACCCTGTCCATGTTATCCCCAGGTCTTAAAAGATGGAGCTCCTATTTTATATTACATAGGGAAACAATAATTTTGCTAACATGTACTACTGACATGCCTGAAGTAATTGCCCAATTCCATCTACCCAGTTAAATTAACAGATAATTCAGTAAAACACCAACAACAAAACAAAAAGCAGTAGGTACAAAATACGAACAAACATGTACGTACACACACACACACACACACACACACACACCAATAGACTATTTGGGTCACTAATTTTTTTTTTACTCAAATTGCTTGAACAGTTTAGTAAAGTTGGATATTTTCTATGTGATTCCAAGCTGAGTATTCAATTACATTTTTATTCCACAACTGGCATTCACCTTTAGTTTAGCTTTGAAGAACATTTATTCACTCATTTGTTCACCACCTTACTACCTTTTAAGCATCACACACCATGCTCAAAGCTAGAGATTTAAAGATGAGTATCATCAGGACCCTGACCTTGAACAGAAACTGAGTGTCTAATGTAGGAGGCAGAAACAAGGCAGTTTAACATCATGGCAAATTCTGAGGGTTCTTACAAAAAGGAACACATGAGAGGGCATATATTCATTCACTTATTTTTTTGTGGTTAAAGAAAAGAAGGCACATAAATTCATTTACAAGTGAAGGATGGAGGAGTCAGAGAAACCTTATTAGGTTTAGAGGACAGTTTAGCGTCTTGAAGGACAAGTAGTTTTCTACGTGGCACCTGTGGGATGTTCTAGGAAGCAGGAAGAATGAAGGCAAAGGAGCAAAACAAAACGTGCAAGCATGATACTTGAAGAATTCATCACTGTGCAGTATTAACTGTAAAGTGCAAGTTGAGAAAAAGTAGGAGCTTACACAAATGTGATTAGTGAAAGCAAAATCACTGAAAACCTAGAGGGCTCTAGAAAAGTTTAAGCAACAGAGTGCCATGATAGCACATCTATTCCAAAACACACAAGTGGCAATGAGGAGAGTGAATGGGAGTGAGGTACCACTAGGAGATAAACATTAATTAGCAAGTTATAGTCTATCTCAACCATATAATTTTTATTAAGCACAGCATATGCAGAGACCTGGTAGTTCATTATGGGATGCAGTCACTCCATTGATATTTTACCTATTCATCCTTCATTTTCTCCCAGGGCTGACATACAGCCAAATTATAGTTAAGCTTTACTAATTCCATTCCAGATGGCAGAAAACCACTACCTTGAGCCCCAGAAGAGCCTTCCACTTGCTGTTCCACTCATATCAGTCTCTCTTGGGGCATCTCAAGATTTCTAAATCTACAGGATCTTGCTTTAAGTCTATAGTCAGCATCCTTCTTGGTGGGTGGGTGCCAAATACATAGATTTTTAAATATTTTGAATGTTAATCCTGCTAATCATCTATCTCTCATTTTATACAAGTCTCCCTCTTGTTCTTGACTCTTGGCTCTCTCCTTGGTTTATCATCTTGTTTATTTCTCTTTGGACTTCATGCATTCTGTCTCTCCAGCCACTCACCTTTTGTGTTCTAACGTGGTGCTATTTGACATTTTCTCACTGCTTTTGACTAACTTGTTAACACTCTTGATGTTTTGAAAACTACTTCAAATCTCTGTGCTAGGAAGGACAGGACAGATTCCAGCCAGTTCTTACTTAGAACACACAAAAGAGAGGAGATTCTGATATTAGATAATCCACAGAGACTCAGGATTTCATCTAAAACACATCACATGAAGGATGAGATACAGCAAACAGATTTGAAAGTTATTTAGAAAATAAACTACATAGATTTATAAAGGATTAACTATGGATAATTAGAAAGGGAAGCTGGCTAGGGTATTAGGATTATTCGGAGGTTTCTGATGATTCTGAGGTAGATAGCATTGTTATCATTTGATACAGAGAAACCAGGAAAGACTACTTTGGGAAAGAAGAAAGACTAACCCTAATTTTGGAAAAAATTAGTTTGAGGTCCTCTGTGATATCACATGATGATGCTTGAAAACACAGACTGAGAACTTGTGCATATGTAGGTATAATTTAAATCAATGAGTATACATAGTATTACCTACAAAGAATATTTGGCAAAAAAAAAAAAGAAATGATTATAGAGAACACTACCATTTATAGAGTTCATAGAGGAAAAAAAAATGGGACAAAATAGAAAAAGAAATGGTCTGGGGCATCCCAGGTGGCTCAGCAGTTTAGCACCACCTTCAGCCCAGGGTGTGATCCTGGAGACTCGGGATCGAGTCCCACGTCGGGTTCCCCATATGGAGCCTGCTTCTCCCTCTGCCTGTGTCTGCCTCTCTTTCTCTGTGTTTCTCATGAATAAATAAATAAAATATTTAAAAAAAAAAGAAAAAGAAATGGTCAGAGAGTTAGGAGGAATATAAAATTGTCATAGAAACTAGTAAAAGACAGTTTTGAGGAAAAGACAATGTCATCATTGTCAAATAATGCAGGGAGCTTGGATAGGAAAACAAAATAGCAGGTCTACTGATACAGACTGATATCAGACCAAATTCAGTGCCATGAAGAAAGTGCCATACTAATTATTGTGGGGTTAAAGGGTAAATAAGAGGTAACAACCACTGCTAGATGGGCAACAACCATCTAGCTCCAACCAATGATGTGGATGGAGCTAGAGTATTATGCTAAGCAACATAAATCAGTCAGAGAAAGACAAATACCATATGATTTCACTCACGTGGAACCTAAGAAACAAAACAAATGATCAAAGTTGGCAGGGGCAGGAGGGGCAAACCCAGAAACAGGCTCTTAACTATAGAGAACAAACTGGTGGTCACCAGAGGGGAGGTGGGATGGAGATGGGTGAAACAGGTGATGGAGATTAAGGAGGGCACTTGTGGTGGTGAGCACTGAGTGTTGTATGCAAGTGTTTAGTCACTATATTGTACACCTGATACTAATATTACACTGTATGTTAACCTCCTGGAATGTAAATAAAATGAAAACAAAAGCATATGGGAAGAAAAAGAAGTGACAAGAAAGAAGGGGACATTTTGCTTTAGGAGGTTGGTCGAGATCAGAATAGAACAAGCAAGAGATGTTTGTACTTGTCATGTTTTCCCCACTTAGAAATCAAAACTAATGTAAACGATATTACAGTTTTATAACTCATCTCTAATAACCAACTATGTCCAAGAGAACATACTAAAACACAGTCCCTGCTTTTAAAGATGTTCAGATTCACTTTCATTGTGCGCTAACACATAAACAAGGGAGGATTTGTTTTTAAAAACAAATCAAGGCAATTAAGAAAGAGCTATTGTCTAGCATACAAGTTAATTTCACAGGAATAATATGAATTATACGTTATAAATTCTCAAGACTATTGTTTTGTTTACAAAGATAGAGAGAAAAGGAGAGCTGAATGGTCTTCCATTTATGTCTCCCGCTTCACGTTCTTATTTTCTGCACTGGATCTCTACAACAGTTTGATCTATAGGAGCTATATCAACACCTTCTTATTCTAATTTTCTGTAGGATTCAGTCAATGGGAAACCATGAAAGGGATTGATGTGAAAAAGAGTGATATCAGACTATTTATTTCCCTGACTTCCTCTTCAAAGGGTCGTTTTGCCTAGGACACTCTACTGAGAATCACAGAGCCTGTCATACATGGTGCCCTTTCTTCCTGGTTTTGTTTACCATTCTAGCTCTCTACCTTGTCAGGTCTTAGGATCTTAACTATGGGATACCATATATTTTTTTTGTGTGTGTGTGTGTGTGTGTGTGTGTATGTATTTTTTTTTCTTGGCTATACTTTGCTGACCTTTGTATATAATAGTCCATTTATAAATTTATTATTTTTTTAATTTTTATTTTTTTGAGAGGGTCTTCTGTTTCCCACTAGGATTCTGACTGATAGGCAAAAGCTTCATGAAACAGATAGAAACTAAAACCAGGCTCTATAGAAAGGATTTGAGGGATTGAAGCCCATGAGGAAGAGGTTAAAAGAAAGAGAAATGAACAAAAATACTTTAAACAATGGCCTAAGGATGGTACAAGGTGGATTTACAAGACTATAAGTAGGTTAATTTTGATAAACTAGACAATTCATGCTGTGAAAATGGGGGAAATAGGCTGTAATTATTACTTTAAAGCAATGGTTGTCAACCAGGGAGGAATTTGCCCCTAGGGGACATTTGGCTACATCTGGAGACATTTACGGTTGTCAAGACTGGTTGGGGGGAGGGGGCTGAGAGATGGTGCGGGGGGGGGGGGGGGGGGGGGGAGCAGTGAGGGAAATGCTACTGATCTCTAGTGGCTAGATCCCAGGAATGATGCTAAGCATCTTACTGGACACAGGATAGCACACAAAAAATGATCTAGCTTCAAATGTCAATAATGCCAAGGTTACAAAACCTTACTTCCCTGCTAACTGTGGAGCACATTCAGTACCCCTTCACTGCTTGTCCTTCCAGGAAAATGTAGCTTGGCAACAAAGATTCATTAATTACTTCAGCAAGTACTGATTCTATGCTTTGTGAACAACACCAAAAAGCACTGTATTACAAGCGTATCACAAAGAACACAGTACCTAACCTCCCAGAGCTTTGAATCACGTGGAGAAAGACGACACTTGTCAAATAATCATGCAAATAAATGTAAAAGAGAAGCTATGTTAAGTGTGGCCACTGAAAATATAGCAACTTAAAATGGGTATGGGAAGGGTTGGTCTAATCTGAGATCAAAAAAGACTTGCCTGAACAGAAATTCAGTAGGAACTAAGTAAGTCAGGGAAGAAAGCTAAATTCAGAGGAGACAGCATGTGTAGTCACTGGGGATATGAACAACTGGCCAAGCCCATCCATATATGTATATGTACATGTATGTGTGTACTTGAATTGTAAAGTATATTGCTTCCTTGATAAAGTATTTTTATTTGGGGGCACCTGGCTGGCTCAGTAGGTAAAGTGTCGGACTTCAGCCCAGGTCATGATCTCAGGGACCTGTGATCTAGCTCCAGGATGGGCTCCCATCAGCAGGGAGTCTGCTTCTTCCTCTCCCTCTGCCCCTCCCCCAGGCTCATGCTTTCTCTCTCTTGCTCTCTCAAATAAATGTTTAAAAATATATATTTTTATTTCATGGCTGAATTTGTGTTTGAAACTGTTTTATCTCCAACTAGAGAATGAATTCACCAGAACTAAGAGCTGTTGCCTATTCTTTGGAGGCTTCCATATCTATAAGGAATAGTCTATAAATGGCACTAATTATAATCTGTTCAGTGGCTAATCATGTGCAAAACTCTAGATCCAAAATTTTTGACAATGTCACTCATATTGAAGAAAACTTGAGTGCATGTTCGTGGAGAGATGAGGGTAACAGTTTGAAAAGGAGCTATCCCAAATCTCCTTAGACCTTATATTCTAGACCATTTCATCTGTAATGCTTGGTTCCAGTCTGCTGTAGTACAACATTAATAAAAACTCCCAATTTGGAGCACTGGGTGAAAGCACAGGAAACTGAGCAGCAGACCTGGTATCTACCTCCAGCTCTGTTCTAACAACTCCGATACACAGCAACTTCCTCAAACTGTAGATCTGTTTCTCTCTTGCTAATGAGATGTATTAATAGAATTCTCATTCTACATTTTTAAGACAACAATGATACCATGTCTTTAAGACAGTACTAAAATGCATAAAGTACCATGCATATGTAAGGGCATATGCAGCAATTTGAGAAAAAGAATTGGGAATTCACAACTTAAAAAGCATCCACATGAAATTCAAAATGCAAAACATTGGCCAACATCCAAAGAGAGTAACAACCACAATAAAATTGGCAAGGCAAGCATTTACCCTTGAAAGCACAGTTCAAACCAGGAAGGAGCTGATTGATACCCACTGCTGAGACTGCCAGAGAAGGCTATTGTGGGAAGCCCATCTGTGATAAAGAAATCAACATCAAAATGGCCACAATATGGCATCTAGATCCTAATAGAAGCCTTGCTAGGACAGAGGTATTGATAACTTCAAAGCAGACAACCCTGAAGTCTGCTTTCTGATAGGTAAGGGCAAATAATACTTCCATCATTAGAAAAATTTCTAGAAGTGTTTCCTCAACTGCACTATTTTACAACATAGAGCTAGTCAAATTCAACTGTAGAGGGCATGTATCAAATAATGTCTCACACATTTGCCTCAAAATCATGGAGATGGATATGGCAAATAACTAATTCCTGACAGATATTTCGGCTTTCCCCTTACACAGTGTGGATGAAAAATCAACAAGAGAAATATGAACCTGCTATCCATATATTTGAATTTCACAGGCATTTATCAAATGCCTACTTTGTGCAAATCATGGTTGCAAGACTGTAGGAACAAACATTAGGCAATTAAATAATTGCTTAGATAAAAAGCCTATTTGGTGGAAACAGCATTGTAGGAGAGTCAATGATCAAGCTCTTCTAAAATCTACCTCATATGTTTATGCCGGAGGCTGGCAACTTACCCCTGTATACTTCAGTTTGCTAATAGTAAAAAGAGAAGTGGATTGGAACAAAATAATAGTAAACCCAATGTGTATAATTTGTTGCCTCTTATGGATGAATACTATATGAGGACTTTTTACAACTATGACTTATTTAAAGCTCACAAATTTAAAGCAAATGTTTGACGTAAATATCCATGTTTAATAAAGGAGGAAACTGAAGGTGAATTCACAGAGCCAAATTTACAAAGTGACAAGAGACAGAGCTGGGATTGAAGCCTATATTCTTTCTCTTCCCATTCTAATATGGGGGGCAAGGTGGCAGCAGGATAGGGGGTGGTAAACAAGCATGTATTCAATTTTACTACCATTTTGTAAGGTTCGATAATAACATCAATCATTGCCTTTTCAGATGAGGTCTCTAGGTTCATCTTCCTATAGCTCCATTCACCTCCTTATTTATATTAAAACAACTTGTTAATAAATCACAAGAAAAGATCAATTTTACTATTATAATGGCTTTTAGATTCACAAGTTTAGGACTATGGGAGAAAGTTGAACTTTCAATTCTCTCAACATGTAGCACATTGTTAATTTTGAATAGGATACACTGAAGGAAGTGAAAGTGTAATTGGATAAATTTTCTTGGTTTAATTTCATACGTTCACTCTTTAAAAGTTAAAGAATGGATACAAGGTCATAACTCAGGAAGTCAATTAGACTGTAACAAAGAATAGTCATAAACAAGGAATGACTTATGAAGATATGTGCTATTTTCACTCCATTGTCCCTTCTTGCTTGGAATTAAGTCAATATAAGGGTGCGATATTCACAGCTATTCTTGACACTACATTTCCTACTGTAACAGTAGACAGAAGATTCATATCCATGCTACTTTTCAACCTTTTTTCTCAAAGATGCATAAAATTATATGGTAATCTAAGTATTAAGCTGAGGAGATAATAACTGACATTTCAGATCTAATAATGCATAGTTATAAATCAGATAATTTTATATCTCTGCAGATATATTAATCTAAAAATCCATTTGAAGCAGTGGGATTTTAATAATGATATTCATATCAAATTATTCTCCTAGGCGAATCTCTTGCTAAAGCTAGTTTAAATCCTGTTTTTTTTTTTTTTTCTTTTTCATTACAGGGAGAAAGAACTAAGGAGAAAAATTGTGAGAGAGAAGAAAAATGTAGACCACATAATATCACTGCTTTATTTGTAAAATTTCAACAAGTTATGTCTGCGTCTGATAGAAGGTCACGTTCAGAGGGCCATGTACATGAAGCTGAATTAACTTCCATTTACAGGCTAAAAGGAAAAATATTGGATTGGACCATTCTCATCAATTCCAATAATTGCAGGAATTTGACATTTTGCACACATAACCAGTTCTACAATTTTGACTGAATTCATAATTCTATTTAGTCAAATAACTTGATGATTTAGTTAAACTTATATTTCTTAATTTAATGAGAAATAATGGTCACTTAAAGTATTTTTTTAATTGGTCAAAGCAATTTCCATAAATATACATAATTCATCAAGACAAAACAAATATTAATTATATGGAGAAAATGGGGTGAGGAAAAGATAACAGTAAGAAAAAGGCAGGAAGCCAAATTCTTTCCATAATGTCTTAAATATGTTAGAGGTGGATTATGAATTGAGCTCTAACCTTTTAGTAGACAGTGCAAACAGGGAGACATGGCCAGCCAGCCACATGAGTCCGTGTCTTTAAGATATTAAATGATTGCTCTATGAATATCAAGTATTTCTAGTATTAGGACCAAATAAATATTTTCTTAAAGGAGTAATTCATTGAACCAATGTTTCTTAAAACATCCTCCAAGTACACACCACTGGTATAGTAACATATGACATTGGCGAGAATACATTTGATTAAAAATATATAAATAAGGTAGTCCATAGAAAATTATAGCCCAATTTACTTAAGCATATAGATATAAAAATGCTGATGTATAAATAAACCAACTTGACTATATAAAATAATATCAATGACAGTAACCGCTATATGACAGTGTGAATTTTATGTTTTTACATATACTTTCACATATAACATACATATGTGTACTTTTACATACAAAACATATGTTTTACATATACTTTTACAAGAGTATATGTATGTGTATGTTTGTGTGTGTATATATATTCAAACAATCTCTGGGGAAAATTAGGATAGATTTTTAAATGAAACAAAAAAATATTTTTTGATTAAAAAATAGAGATTATCCAGTGCATCCTCTGGGTTTATCTGATTATATACAATCTGTGTCTTTCATTGTCTTTGAGCTATTTCACAACTCTGAAAATTATAGAGAACTGACTTAATAAAAATAATTGTTGAGTATAGAAATGCAAATATTTGTGTGCTGTGGAATACAATTTATTATTGCCAGTGGATAGACCAAATTGGCATATCTTTGTAAATTTATTTCAATATTGCCTATTGCCTATATGTGTGATACTTTTAATTCTTCTTTGAATCAGTTGTGACACTTGCTGAGTCCCTCATTAATTTGGAGCCTGTTTATTTCATATTTGTATGAAAGTCAGGATTTTATATTTTCCTTAAAAAAGTTATTTATAGTGAAAGAGAGTGGTCTAGTTTCATTCTTCTGCACAAAGATAAACTCAAAATGGATGAAAGATCTAAATGTGAGACAAGATTCCATCAAAATCCTAGAGAAGAACACAGGCAACACCCGTTTTGAACTCGGCCATAGTAACTTCTTGCAAGATACATCCACGAAGGCAAAAGAAACAAAAGCAAAAATGAACTATTGGGACTTCATCAAGATAAGAAGCTTTTGCACAGCAAAGGATACAGTCAACAAAACTCAAAGACAACCTACAGAATGGGAGAAGATATTTGCAAATGACATATCAGATAAAGGGCTAGTTTCCAAGATCTATAAAGAACTTCTTAAACTCAACATCAAAGAAACAAACAATCCAATCATGAAATGGGCAAAAGACATGAACAGAAATCTCACAGAAGAAGACATAGACATGGCCAACATGCACATGAGAAAATGCTCTGCATCACTTGCCATCAGGGAAATACAAATCAAAACCACAATGAGATACCACCTCACACCAGTGAGAATGGGGAAAATTAACAAGGCAGGAAACAACAAATGTTGGAGAGGATGTGGAGAAAAGGGAACCCTCATACACTGTTGGTGGGAATGTGAACTGGTGCAGCCACTCTGGAAAACTGTGTGGAGGTTCCTCAAACAGTTAAAAATATACCTGCCCTACGACCCAGCAATTGCACTCTTGGGGATTTACCCCAAAGATACAAATGCAATGAAACGCCGGGACACCTGCACCCCGATGTTTATAGCAGCAATGGCCACGATAGCCAAACTGTGGAAGGAGCCTCGGTGTCCATCAAAAGATGAATGGATAAAGAAGATGTGGTTTATGTATACAATGGACTATTACTCAGCTATTAGAAATGACAAATACCCACCATTTGCTTCAACGTGGATGGAACTGGAGGGTATTATGCTGAGTGAAGTAAGCCAGTCGGAGAAGGACAAACATTATATGTTCTCATTCATTTGGGGAATATAAATAATAGTGAAAGGGAATATAAGGGAAGGGGGAAGAAATGTGTGGGAAATATCAGAAAGATGAGACAGAACGTAAAGACTGCTAACTCTGGGAAACGAACTAGGGGTGGTGGAAGGGGAGGAGGGCGGGGGGTGGGAGTGAATGGGTGACGGGCACTGGGGGTTATTCTGTATGTTAGTAAATTGAACACCAATAAAAAATAAATTAAAAAAAATAAAGAAAAAAAAAGTTATTTATACACACACACAAAATAAGGTAGGCACTCTTTAAAAACTAAAATGTAGAGATATTAAGTAGCTTCTCTGAGGCTATTCATATAGAAATGATATGGCCAGGATTGAAAGACAAGGACGGTTAGGTTTGTCCCAATATTACGATATCTATTATTGTAATAGAATACAGGAACAGGAGCACTTGGGTGGTGCAGGCAGTTAAGCCTCTGACTCTCAGTTTTGGCTCAGGTCATGATCTCAGGGTAGCGAGACTGAGCCCTGAATTGGGCTCTGCACTTGGTGCAGAGTCTGCTTGAGATTCTCCTCCCCTCACCCTGCCCTTTCTGCTTGTGCTCTCTCTCTAAGATTAATAAATCTTTAAAAGAGAGAATGCAGAAATAGATTAAGTGAAAATAAACAATTACTACTATAAAAGATACAGAGAGAATCTCATATAATTTTATATTTATACCTCCCTACACCAAAGAAAAAAAGGCATTAAAAATAAACCATCTTAGCACCCTGATATACTGAGAGCAAATATCATGTTTAATGTTGACATTTTAGAATTTTAAAGTATTATCACCTTAACAATTTGATATTATACAGAAGTTCTAGGTAGTGTCTCAAGATAAAATGAAATATTTGGAATATGTTATTTATAGAAATTAGGATTATCTAAATAGAATATACTAAGAATTTCCAGGAAAAATACAAAGAATTTAGCAAATTTGCTACATATAAGATAAATTCTCAAATATCAATAGCATTTTATACACTACAAATAAACATTACAAAATATGAAAATTCATCTTAACAAAATAAAATATACTTAGGATCAAGTCTCATGAAACTAAGTCTTTAAGAGAAAAAAATTATATATGATTGAGAACACAAAAAGAGATAAACCATGGTCATGATAGCATTTAAAATATGTCAGTTCTAAAAATTGGACATAAAGGTCCAAGCTTGCAAATCTTAAGACAAAAAACAGAATACTTGCATGATGAGTTCAAAGCTTACTGAAATTCTGTGTACTTCTAGTAATTAGAACAGAATGGTATTCATGCAAGAATTAGCATAACAGAGAATTTAGACAACCGAAAAGCATATAGGCAATATTATATTTTAGATGATATATTAGAAATTGTTGAGGAAAAGAACAAAGCTTTAATAAAGAATCTTGAGACAATTGACTTTCCATTTGAAAAAAAAAAAAAAAAAAGCATGAGATTCCTTCACTGAATCACGTACAAAACAAACATCAAATGGACTAAAGACTCAAGAAGAAAAACTTAAAACACCAAAATTATAAGAAGCTGACTCTAAGACCTCAGGGTAGTAAAAGATCTCAAATCAGATTTAAAAGGCAAAAATCACATATAAAATAAGAGACATTTTTGTATAAAAATCAAACACCTCTTTATAACAAAGAACTCCTCAAGGTAAAAATCAAAAGATAAATAAAAAACTAGGTAAAAATACTTGAAGCATAAAGTTAATAAGGGATCCATTTTTGGGAAACATAAAAAGAATTTCCACACAAATGTGGAAAGCAAACAAAATAGAACATAATAGAAATTAGCTATAGGCTATGAATAGGCAACCCACAGCAGAGAAAATGTAATAGACACTAAATGTCTGAAGATATTCGATCCATAAATAGAAAAAAAGTAAAACAGAACAATGAAATACCATATCATCACCACAGATTAAAAAAAAAAAAAAGGCAAGAAGTTTGACAATGCCAAATGTTGATAAGGATGTATGTTGATGAGGAACTCTGAGACTGCTAGCAATATCATAAATTATTACAGCCACTTTGGAGAGTAGTTTGTCAATATTTAATATATTGTACATGTATATTCATCAATCCTAAAAATAGGTTAGGAAATATTTAGTGCAATTATTATCCAACACTTACAGCAAGTCATTAAAATAAACCTCACAGTTGTATGCCAATAGAATAAATATATTATCTTGAACTTTACTTGAAGCATCCTTAAAAATTATATATTTGCAAAATATCCACTTAAGGTGACGTGTTTAATTTGCCAGTGGATTTCTTAGCTACCATCCAATTATGTGATGGGAGGCTTCCATTTAAAGTGGTAACTCTAGTTTTAGAACAGTTGACATGTAGCCCCTCATTTTGGCAGAAATTAACAAGATCATTTGACTATTAAAGCAATGTAATTTGTCGAGTTAATGTAAGACAATGAATCAGCCAGCTTAGACAATAATGAGCCAAGACCCTTCACAGAATGAGAACTGATCCATGGTGGTATCCTGAAAGGAGACTCAACATCAATCCCAAGGAAAGAAATGTGGAAAGTCAAGGGAATTGTCATCATGTCCTGGAGCCTGAAGGTTCACAGTATCCTGCTGTCTTATGAGAAACAAACAGAAGACTGAAAAAGCCTTGCCTCAGTCTTGTCATGTTTCCCAAAACATGGGAACTAAATCTATGTTCTAGAAGTACTATGAGCATCCTTCTCCTTAGGCTCTGATATCCAGTGCAGGAGAAAGAGTATAAGTCCTGGAAAAATGGGGTTCTTCCCACAGGAGCACACCTTTTGCCTATTTTGAGTCTCCTTTCACCACTGTCTATTGGCAGCAAGCACAGAGAAGTGCCTTGAGACCCTGCCTGGATGGTTGGAGGAGACCTGTAGATATGTGGAAGTCAATATACTAGAAACAGGTTGGTGCCAGAAACTTGACTATTCTCCTTACACAGCTTCCCTGGAGCTACAATTGTATCTGATTCTTTAGCAAAACCTGTCCTGGCAGAAAAGGGTGGTCCTCTCTGAGGAAGACTTGCCTTTTTTTTTTTTTTTTTTTTTTTTTTTAATCTTTGTGTTTCTGGCTGCACTTAGAATTGAATAATGAACAATATATTTTAGAGGATCACAACTCTTAGAACACAGTTTTAAAAACTAAGATTATAGAAGTGAAAAGTAACCTTAATATTAGGAAACATACATCCCCTCATATCAAGTCTAGACTATATAAGAAGGAAGTAATACCATCACAAGTCAAACTATGCTACCTGTTTGCTACCCTGTATGCTATGTACAGGGATAATTAGTCCTTGTTGGAAGGTTGTCTTGTGTGCTTCCTGTGTCATTAGGTGGAGCCTAGTGGGGAGATACTCTAAGGAAGAGAATAGCTCAGGTATGGTTTCCAATACCGGGCAGCATATGGTAGCTGCTAAAGGTCTAGGAGAAAGCCCCCTGGCTATGTATTATTGTTGGACTGGACTTTCTCAAACCAGTACCATCTTTCTATATATGTTTCTTAAAGATCAGCCAGAAGAGCAATCAAACTTAAGGAAAACTGTAAGAACAGAATGTGAATGTTATGAGAGGTGAGGAGATGTGAATTAAAAAGTAATTAAAACTAAAGTAAATAGGGGCACCTGGTAGCTCCGTGGTTGAGTGTCTGTCTTCAGCTCAGGTTGTGATCCCAGGTCCTGGGATCAAGTCCCACATTGGGCTCCCCACAGGGAGTCTGCTTCTCCCTCTGCCTGTGTCTCTGCCTCTTTATCTGTGTCTCTCATTAATAAATAAATAAAATCTTTTTTAAAAACCCTAAAATAAATAAAAGTAGTAAAAACAAAATCTATCATATAATTTAAAGAATTAAAGGACCAGAAAATAAATCTATTGCAAAATTAAAATGAAAAAATAAATATAAAATTAGATGGGTTTAAAAACCAATGGTAGGAATTTAAAAATAAAAAATATGAATATAGCGTAAAAAATAAGATGGAGTAAAGCCATATTTAAATGACAAAAAAAAAAAAGTGAGAAGAATGACAGAGGAGGAAAGGGGGAGAAATTAACATGTCCAAAACAACCAAGAGTGAGAATTTGTAAGAGGTCTCAGAGCTGTCCAGCTTTCCTTCTTGTTATCCTATGGTGCCCCATCACATGATACTTATGGGCAGAACTCAGAGACAGTGACTTGCCAGCTATACCTACTCAGCCATCACTTCCTTAAGGAGCAAGCAGATAAAGTTATTATCTGGAAAGATAAAAAAACAAAAACAAAAACATGAGTTTATATCACAGAACCATTGATATAGTTTCTGAATTACAAAAGCAACTGCCAGTGTGGGCTGCTAAAACATCTTAGTTTGGTGTTGCCCGGTCAAGTGTTTTCTATTCATAGCAACTGTTTGGAATAGCAGCGTACGCTACTCTCCACTGTAACATGGTCAGCATAGTAATGGTTTCACATGGGCCACATAAATGGATGCCAGTGAGAACTCTCAGTAAAAAACTTCACTCAGTTGCTGAAGAATGTTCTAGGAGGAAGAGCCTCTATAAATTGGCTGAGAGGAAATTCTATACTGCCCATTCACTGAACTTGATAGACTAGAGGGAAAAGATTTAACTTTGGATTTATAAAATGTATAGACTCAGACTTTACTGGAACTAAAGACAAGAATTTGTATTATAATCATCTGGGGCTGGAAACAGAGTTTCTACTGGAAAGTAAACCTCAGGAGTCTTCCCCATCGCTCTGTATACCTTGGCTGAATGCTCTTTAAGTGTAAAATAGGTGATCTAAGAATTTGAGGTAAGATAGGGAACAAATCCTATCCAGTCATAGATTGGCTTATAATAAATGCTTTTGATGATCATTTTTGGAGTTTTATCCTTACCAGGACCTTAAATGAATTGAAGTTGAACAAGGTCTGCACTTAAAACCAGAATCACTGGGTCACCAATATTACTTTTTTTCCAAAAGTAATTGTAGAAATGGATTCTTTTTCCAACAGTATTTTTTTAATTTACTCTTCTGAAGAAGGGCACAGGACAAAGATGTAGGAACTGGAAGTACTTTTCCTTATTGCATAATGAATTTCTAGCGTGCTGACCTCTTGACCGTGATATATAAGTCTAATGATTTTAAAATTACTTTTGCCTGCTGAGTTGTACATTCTAGCCTGGGACTAACTAATTATCATTTTAAACTGAACAGATTATGTAAATGAGTGTGCTTGATAGTTTATTCTTTTCTTTGTGTATACTATGAGAGGCAGGAATGGTTTCTCAAATAAAATGAATTAAACATCTGTGCTTAGATCATCTAAGTGCTAAAATGCTTGTTTTCTCATAAAGCTGGTTTTATATCTAAAACAGCAAATGCTTCAGAGGAAGATTGATTTGAAGGACAGCAGGAAGCTCCCATTCTCCACAAAACTAGCTCCTGTTTTTGTTTTTGCTTTTTCTCCTAGATTTTTCCTTTTGGGTTAAGAATTGGCCACATTGATTTTTTTTTTTAATATAAACCCTCTAATAGTTGGGACATATTTCCCTTGGTATGGTGGTTTGCCTTATTTTCTCTTCTTTTAAAATTTTTTTTACTTAAATTCAATTTAATTAACATATAGTGTAATATTAGTTTCAGACGTAGGATTTGGTGATTCATCAATTGCATGTGACACCCAGTGTTCATTCCAGTGACTAGAAGATAAGGGTATGAATGCTCAGTGTGAGGGTGGAGGTGCAGTCTGTTCGAGGTCCTACAGGAAAACACCCAAAGAGCTGTCAGAAACTGACAGAGTCAAAGGACATTTCTTCTTGGGAGAAAAAAGATTAAAGGAAGAAGAAAATTAAGTTTACACCTATGAATGTTAAGGATCTTACATTTGATCCAATTCCTGTAGGTCTGGAACACAGACAAAATACAAACTAAACTTAGAAAGGGATCTCCAAGGAGAGTTGACTGTTGTTCCTCCTCTCCTCACCAGTGTCAAGTAAGAATACCAGTCAGGAAAATTGTCTGAATGATCAACTCTGCTTCTACTCTTCACTGCCTCTCCCCTTCCCTGCAACTGCTGAGATCCTGCAATGACCTCCCGGTTTCTAGACCACTAATTTGGATGACCAGACTTCAAACCCACCTGAATTTTGACCCTACAAGCACTTGGTCAAACCCAAGCCACAGGAAGATTATGTCTCTTGTTTTTATACTTGAGTTTCTTTTCTGAGGTCAGACGCAGACTTGAGGAGAAAGCTTCAGGGCAGGCTATGACCAGTGGAGCAGTTTCCAGGAAATACTGGAAATGGAATGGAAATAAACAAACAGGAAGGAGGTTGGTGAGGAGGCAGGTAGTGGTCCAGGGTGTGCTGCTAGATTTGGCCTTTAATCAATCAGTGTAAGAATGAACTTTAATCATCTAGGTAAGAATGAACTCATCAGGCTTAATCTTGAGACTGAAGCAGGAGCAAATAGCCCAATATTCTAAATAAATATGTAATCAAACATTACAAAATAATGTAAATTCCAAGTGGAAAGCATTGATGAAATAAATTTATAGTCACTTCTCTACCCCATTTACAAAGCCATAAGAACAGTTATTCTCCTTGTTTTTGTTTTATTCTCTAAAGCTGATTTTCAAGCAATTCCCACTGTCAGAACACGGCTAAGTGCCCTCTTAACAAATGGTACTGAACGGTGCTGAATGCAAATCTTAACTTTTAAATGAGAGGATAAACTGTCAGTAATAAAATTACTTATTTGTATAGCATTTTACAGTACATGTGCATTCACATATTCTGGTTCATCTAACTGAAATAGGTAAAATAATGCACGTATGATCGTGAAGTTTGAAAGTTAGAATCAATGTGAGACAGGTTCACATTGATTCTCTTGACCCAAAATCTCAAGTTATCTCAATTGCAAATTAAACTAGAATCACTTATTCAAAGTACTTTTATGAATCCAATTCAAATCAGTGAATGTAATTCAAGCATCAACTATGTCCAGCATTTTCTCTTTTTATTTTTTTTTTAATTTTTATTTATTTATGATAGTCACAGAGAGAGAGAGAGAGAGGCAGAGACACAGGCAGAGGGAGAAGCAGGCTCCATGCACCGGGAGCCCGATGTGGGATTCGATCCCGGGTCTCCAGGATCGCGCCCTGGGCCAAAGGCAGGCGCCAAACCGCTGCGCCACCCAGGGATCCCCGCATTTTCTCTTTTTAAAATATTTTATTTATTCATGATAGACACACAGAGAGAGGCAGAGACACAGGCAGAGGGCAGGCTCCATACAGGGAGCTGGACGTGGGACTCGATCCCAGGACTCCAGGATCAGGCCCTGGGCTTGAGGCAGCGCTAAACTGCTGAGCCACCTGGGCTGCCCGTGTCCAGCATGTTCATAAGCATTGACAGAAAAAAGATAACAAGATATTGTATCGCTCTCAGGAAAATTGTACAGGGAAGATTGTGGTGAAACATATATCTGAAAAAAGTGGAAGGGGGAAGAAACATCACATTATTCTTATTGTCTGCCAGATAAGATGCTTGGTAATTTAAAACATACTACTTTAATCTTATAATCACACAAAGCACACATCGCTCCATTTTTACATGGTGGAAGCGCAACCAGAGAAGTTGAGTAACTTGTTACCACACCCTTTGAAGTTGGTGTGGAGAGGACTCCGTCAGTCTCCTTTCCTCCCCACCATACTATGTTCTTTCCCTGAGGTTATAAAAAAATAAAACGCAAAACTCATCTACTACAGGAGTTCACAAGGAGGAGAGAATAGCTACAGAAACATGTACAGAGAAGCACACATGAAGTTAGAATTGAAGTCCAAGGTCCCTATTTGGTTTATGGTATGGTTGAAAGTTTTCTAGATTGAGGATCAAAAAGTCTGCAGTCTAATTTGTTTCAAGCTCATTTTGCAGACTTGAACAATTCATGCAAAATGTACTATGAACCTTAATTTTCCCACCTATAAATGGATGGGTTGGATTAGACAAGCCCAAAGGTCCATCTTATTTCTAAAATAGTGCTTTAACTGATCTTCGTACATCTACATTAATTACATCTCTAAATATTGCGACTCCACTATTTATACATGCAATAGGCTAGGCAATGGAATTTTGCAAGTTCTCTCTCTCTCTCTCTCTCTCTCTCTCACACACACACACACACACTTCCCATAATGGTTTTGAATAGCTTTCAAAATTTATTTCCAATGAAAACAGGATTATCTCTATATAAATTACTTTCTACTAAGTAACAAGGGGAAATAATTTGAATTACAGAGATAAAGATTTTAAAAATTAGATTTAAATGTAAAGCTATAGAGAATCATATATTTTTCTCAAAAATATCACACTGATATGTACAATAATTTTCTCCACTTGAGCACATACCTAAAAAATAAGCTAAAAGGGATTGATGCCACAGTGAATTCATTGCATCTTTCAGAATGCTTTTGACATGCTTGACATAAATTAGTCCCATAACAGACATGATTGCTAAACTATCTAAGCACAGAACAAAATTCATTAAATTTTGCTGAATGAACTGGTCAAGCAGGAGTCCTCGAACTGTCCTCACTCTGTAGTTCAACATAAGGAGACAAATGATTCTACTTAAGGTCCCCATGCAGTTATAAGTCATGACTCTTCTGGTTAAGATCCCTCACTTTATTTCTTACCAGAGTAAAATTTCAAATCAAAACTATTTTAGAAATCCATGTTCTACTTTGTTTCTACTCAATGCTACTTGTAAAGACATTTATTTCTCCTAAGCTTATATTAGCCCACTCTATTCATTAAACATTCTCTTTTAAAAACTTTCACTTTTATTTGTTGATTCAAAAGGTATCTACCCAAGATTCAACAGATGTGACAGATTGTGTACAAACATGTACAGAGAAGCACACATGAAGTTAGAATTGTACCTTAGAATGACATCCTTTAAAAAGAAGGTTTTCAATATGAAGGAAATAATGCCTGCAAATATTGAAACCAACTTTAAATAACATGGGGACCAGATACTTTCAAAATGACTCAAGGGGCCCCTGAGTGGCTCAGTGGTTGAGCATCTGCTTTTGGTTCAGGTCGTGAACCCCGGGTCCTGGGATCAAGTCCCACACTGGGCCCCCCACAGGAAGCCTGCTTCTCCCTCTGCCTATAGTCTCTGCCTCTCTGTGTCTCTCATGAATAAATAAATAAAATATTTTAAAAAATGACTCAAAATTAATGAGTCTTAAATGAATGGGTACCACATTGCTCTGACCAGATATTTTATTTGTTCAAAATGGAATTACTTAAATAAAATTCATAAATTTGTATTCCTCTAAATATGAAATTGTTTCATTATCAACAATAATGCATTTGTTTGTATGAAAGCATCCAAATCATTTCACTTTTTAGGGTCTCATTTTTCTACTTAGTAAAATGATGGTGGAGAACTAGCTACTCATTACGTTTTCTTCCTGGGTATAAATGTACTTGTTTCTTACCTAAGAACTTATTTCTTACATACTTCCTGTGAGTTGTGGATAGAAAAGCAATTGGGACAGTAATAATCCACAAAGGTATATGGTATACAAACTTTAACTAGACCAAAAAAAAAAAAAAAAAAAGAGGAAACCTTTGCTTCATATTTGATTGTCTTTTACAAATATGTCTTTTTCTTTTTTTTCAAGAAAGTACCTGTACTTCCGTGACTTTCAGCTCACTGCTAGGTTAATACCTCTCTGAAAGCAATGATTTATACAGCCACCATTTTAGATTCAGACTCATCAGTGTCTGATAGACGCTCAAGAGTGGGATGGGTAGGGCTGAGGGCACAGCAGAAGTTTCCTGTTCTGTCTTGGGAGCCTGGGCCTGTGGAATAGTTGGGAACTGGGCGGCAGCATGATTGTCCTGGGTGTTGGACGCCAGAAGGTCAGAAGACAAAAGAGAAAAGAGTGATGAGAAGGTGGGGTAGGCAAACCTCACTTTAGAGTTTTACCTCAAAAAGGTACTGAGCTGGAGATAACAGCTCAACTTTTCCCCCAGGCTGGGTCAGTATTCACAAAGGGAAATTAAGCCCTGTAGAAATGATATGGGAGTGCCTGGGTGGCTCAGTTGGTTAAGCATCTAACTGTTGATTTTGGCTTAGGTCATGATCTCAGGGTCCTGAGATTGAGATCTGTGGCAAGCTCTGCTGAGCATGCAACATGCTTGGGATTCTCTCTTTCTCCCTCTTCCTCTGCCCCTCCCCTCCATGCACTCTCTCTCTCATGCTCTCTCTTACGTGCACTGGTGTGTGGATGTGTGTTTATAAAAAAAAAAAAAGAATTGATATGAATAATAGGGAACAAAAATGTCACTAGGCTGTTTAGCTTTTGTGATAAATACCTGAGTCCTGGTAGTGTTCACTTTACTTTGTGATTACCAAATAAGTCAGAGAGAACAGATCATCCTTTATGTCATCCTTCAAAAGGGAGTCATAGGTTGAATATCTCACAGTTTGTAAAAATGTCTTGTCATTTGTATAAGGATTTAATGATGCCTTTCCCTAATACCAAGAACCTCAGAATGCTGTTCTCAGTGGTATGGGCTATGGCTGCATGCCGGACAGGCCTGGACTAAGAAAAATTTCAGACAGACCCACTAGCTTCACTAACACAGTGTTTTTCAAACTTTCTGTGGGTAGGGCTCTTTTTAATTTTTTTTATCCAGCCATCACAGGTAGATACACAGTCCTACTGTGCTGGTCTGTATAGCTCAAGCCATACGCAAATAAGCGTGTCAAATCAATCACGTTAGAAATGGTCTACACCCTCTTCAAGAAAACAGTTCAATGTGTTAAGCCCTTGAATGCCATGCGAATGTTAAAATGCTCTAAAATTTTTGAAGTACTTTCCATTTTTGTATTATTTCATCTCATACTACTAATACACAATTCATGGATTGGCACCTACCTCTTCAAAGGACTACTTTGAGCAGAAATGCTATTGAAAGCTGTTAATTTGAGTAAGACTTTGATGAAATCTTTTCCAATAACATTCTGTACATTAGGAGAGCACAACTACAGGAAAGGAAGATGAATAAAGAAAATACTAAAATTTAGAGCAAATCATAGTCTTTCTGGTCCTGGTTTGAGCCATTAAATAAAACTAGGACAAAACTATTTTTTATTAATTTTTAAAATACCTTACTACATTTTTAAAAACCTTATTTTAATTGAAATTAGGCATTTAAAAAAAAAGAAATTAGGCATTTTAAGAACCTGCATACTTGAGGTTTGTGTCTACATAGTACTGAGGATATCAGGTAAATGTAGATAAACAACAGCGAAACATTGCACAGAAAAATACATGAAGCATATTAGTAAGGAAAACACTTGAGTGAATTAATCTGGCAGCAGGAAGGGTGGGTTATGGAAGAAGAGAGTACAAATGTCATGGTAATATAAAAACTTCACCAATTTAAGGATGACAAATTTCTTCTCTGAAGTGTGGAAATCCTAAGTGGCATACATAATCTGATCCCTGATTATATATTTCACTATATTGTTTTTTTTAAATTCACTATATTGTCGATTGTTTTATGTTTTAGAGACTTTTATCCAAGCAGATTAAAAGCTCATCAAAGGCTAGTTTCATGTAATATTGTTCTTTTTCTTTGACTCCATAGAACTGATGTTGACTTCTGCTGTACAGGGCAGAGTAAGATTTCAGGGAATAGCCCTTTCCACTTTTTTCAGCCCTTTTACAAACGTTCTTCCAAAGGCTTACTCTGCAATAGCATTTTTTATTAGAAAATATGATGCACTGGAGCCCTGTTAATTTTTAAAAAATAACTTCTAGATGTCCTTTTTTCATTTTCTAATTATTATTGTTAGTAGTAGTAGTAGTACATGTTGATGCCAACGCTATTATATTTTATAATATTACCTCTAATTTCCCTCAGCAACTGGGTATTATGCCCAACTTCATAATGAGAAAACTGAAGTTCAGAGAGGTCGAATGCCTTGTCCCTATTCACATAGCTACTAAATGGCAGTGTTATTATGAAGTATTAAAACAGCTCTGTCTGGATCCAAAACTTATTTCCTTCATAGTGCTTTGTTTTTTCCTATAAAGCATGTAACCTTTATAAATTTCCAATATCTCTTTGTCTGAAGGCCTCAGAATTTGAAAAAGTTTCAACTTTTAGATGCCCTAAAGCCCATGGATTCTGATTAAGCACTAGATAGCTTGCTTCAGCTGTTATTTACAACCAAAAAGAACAAGCATCAGAAACAGCCACATATGTTATTGAAACTGGCATACACAACTTTCCCTTGCTTGAGAAGAAGGAGCTTGCCAGAGTTAGTGCACACCTCAGCTTGCAGAACTACTTCCGGCAACAACCGCCCAAGGCAGATGGGTCCTGGCAGTATGGAGCACAACACCCGGCCCAGAATGACAGGTTGATGCGAACATGACAGAAATAATCCCAGCCAGTAAACATGTTAAAAAATCTTCCTTCATCCCAAACCAATCCATTGTACACTGGAAAATGAGAAGAGCAAAATCTCAATAAACCAATAACAAAAATCAAGAAAGGGCCAAGCTCCATGTCTGACTTTAGCTGACCCCCATTAGAGGGCCATTCCTTCAGAATCAATACCCCTAATGCATAACTATAGACACTACTAATCAATGGAAAGTGATAAAGGAAGCAGAATCAATAAACATTAGAGGGGCTAGAGAGAGCAAAGAAAGAAAAAAATGCACTGAAAATATTGTACTTTGTTGAAATGAGAGGTATGGGAATTGCTTGAGAACCACCTGTTTTCTCATTAATCTAAACTATTTCCTGCACCTGAAAAAACTTATGTTTTGGCCTCAGTTGATTTTATGAGCAGATGGTTAATAGCAGTGTGACTTGAGGACTTTATTGACTTAAAAAGTCTCCTTAAGAAAATTCCATGGTCTGGAATTACACCATAACAGATTTACTTTGTCATGCTAAGGTGTTCTCTTCTCCTTGGTCTTCTTATAAAATGCAAACACTCCTGGAAGACTAACATGCCATGCCATTACTGCTGAAATATTAGTCATATAGCGTCGACGACTTAGCAAGTACTTAATATTAGTATTGCCAGATGGGATTCACAACACCATACAATATTCAGGGCTAAGAAAATGAATATATGAATGGACAATAGCCCTATTTTTTATCTATACATATTTTTATATATAACATTATATATGTATGTATATATTATACACACACACACACACACACAGAACTCTGACCCGTAACATTCAGCAACCTGTCAAAGAAATCAACCCTTTTTCTACAATAAAAAGCCCAAGGAGCCCGAGAAGTAAGGCTGCTAAAAATCAGACTTATAGAAAGTCAGACTGCTATCTCTAGTGACACCCCAGGAAGCCAAACACTCCTTCTTATCCACTGGCCCAAAATGGCCAAGACTTGATAAATAACTGATTAAGCTTCCCTAATTTTTGCTCCTGCTTAGAATTTAGGACCACCCAAAAGAAGCAAACTATGCACCTTTATAACCAATCAAACAGGATGCCCATTTCTAGTTAGCATACTAGCAGCATTTCTTTTTTAACCACCAGCCTCCCTCCATCAGGGCATACCTGAAAACTTTTTTTTTTTTAACCATAATTCTTTCTCACTACTTTGCTTGCCTTTGAATCTCTGCCAAAATGCAAGTGACAGCGGCTGATTCCCTTGCTATGAATAAATAGACCTTGCTTGTTCTCATGCTTTAGTCTTCATTTATTTTCACAGAACCTACTTACTACTTGTTTATCTGAAATTCAAATTTAACCAACATTCTAATTCTTTTTTTTATCATCTGCTAATTCTGGCAACCCTACTTATTATATACCAAGAACTGCTGTGCACATTTGATGTATATTGCTTTTAATTCACAATATCCTGAAGTAGATAATGTCATTCCCAAGTGGGGCAATGGTAGTGTAGTGACAGATAGCAACATGCTTCAGCGCTAGAAAGAAAGAGTAAAAACTACATGTGTCAGCCTGCAAATCTCATGCCCTTTACTACTCAACTTCCAAAGCCTAGCATTTCCACCTTAAAATTTGCACAGAACTCCTACTTAGGAACACCCGAATGCTGATCTATGAGCTTGAGAGGTGGCAGAAATTGGGACATAAAAATCCTAAGTAGAGGAAACACAGCTGATGTGCTAGATTGGGGAGAGGAAAGAAACAAGAGTAAATGAATGATGTGAATAGCATGTTTCTGTAAATGCTCTGATGAAAATCCCATTTAAAAAATTTCAAATAACAAGCATAATAATTATGATAGACATCTCAGAGAAACTCACACATATTTTCCTTTCTCCCTATGCCTTGCTCACCTTAAACCTGGGGGAAAAAAACAGCCTTCATTTGGCATTATAGCAGCTTCTCATTCATAAAGCCTAAACTAAATAAACCATCAGTTTCTTTGAAGCAAAGTGTGCAGTTTTTAAATATGGAATGATAAAATGTTTTCTAATTTTCCTTCTCTAAAGAGCTTACGTGATGAATTTAGGGGAAATGTGGTTTCTACAAAAAAAAAGTTTCTCACTCCTTATGATTTGCTTCTTTCGTGTAACAATAAAAATATCTAACCCATAATTTTTCCTCTTTATATACTGGAAACCCCAAATCACAGTCTAATTTGGGACTAATCTGAATTCTAATCTAAACTCTGCATTTCAGATTGCATATCCTAAGCTTCCTTTAAGATCTTACCTTCTCTATTTTTATATCTACCATTCAATAATTTTATTATAAAACAATATTTTATTACAAAACACTCAGTATATTAATTTGGATTTTGTCATTTATTTTCTCTTTCCATTTATGGGTTTTAATTTTCTTTTAAAATTATAAAATATGTAAATGCTTCCATGATTGTACAAGAGAACCTCCTTTATTTTTATTACTTCAGCCTAAGATTCTCAAGCTTTTAAGGCAGTTGATTTTTGCCATGATGGCACACTGAGTCTCCAGTTTTACTCAGCCTTCCAGACCTTTGTTTAGCTCACGCCACCTAAGTCTTGCATATTTTGCATCCTATATTCATATAAAGAATGCTTTTAAACAAAGTTAGAGTTTCACATTTATTCCTACTAAATTTCACTTCTGCTGTTTCCCCACTTTTCCAGGTAACTTCCAGCCAACTGAGGAGGTAAAGAAGCACTTATTTGCTCTGGGATGATATGCAACTAATTTGTCTATTAATGACATTTTCCTTCAGGGGAAAGTATTCTTCAGGAACTTTGCCAGATTCACCTTCTGCTGTGATGCACGTTTGACTGTCATTTGTTAATTTTATTTGCGTTCATTGATCCATTAATATATATCACACCCACAACTTAACTTAGTTTCCATCTGGTGGAAAGGGTACGGGGATGTTATCAAATTGTCTAGGAAATAAAATCGCCTTGGGTCTCTTATTATCGATGTCTGTCATCCTTTAACAAAAGTGTATAAATTACCTAGTCAGAAAGAGGCTGAAATTGAAGATGCAAATATAAATTACTCATGTAAAATATTTGCTTTTCCCTCAAACCATCATTTTATTGAATATAACTCTCTAAAAATTAATTTATGTACATCTATATTATAGGAGAAGTGACTCGATGTCTTATAAATGTGTTCCTCAGATGCTTATCAAACATATAGGTAGAGCTGGAACTTTAAGAGGAAACTCACTTACTTTATTTTCCTACCTCAAGCTGAGATAAAATTTCAATCCCTCACTTTAAGAAGACATGTATTACAGCTTGATAAAGAAAATACTCACTCCTGACAGTTTCCACTATGGCAAAACTAACTTTCCACCAAATAACTTAGTAGCTTAATCAATAAAGAAGTCAATGCACATGTTAGCATATGGTGAATGTCCAGTGTTGCCCTTGAGCTAGGATGGATGTAGGGAAGTACAAATATGTGAAACTATTTTTAATGATATACACCAACAACAGATGTATGTCAGATAAGTAAAAATACAAATCACAATACTGGGTAGGATCCATATTCTTTTTAGTCTAACAAAGTTTCCAAAGGACATATAGTAGGAGAGAATGCTTTCACTCCAGATGTTAAATTTTCACTTAACACATTTGAGGCACTAAGTGTTAATGTTTATGGCATTCATTTTTGAATAGTGACCATGCTTTCTCCTTACCTAGGTTAACAACATCAAATTCTCCATATAATTATCTTATTAAACATTTATATGGTTTAAATGAGACTGACTCAACCTTCCAACACAGGTGTAAGTACATGATCCAGGCCTAAATCAATTAGTGAATTATATCTCCTCTCACAACAGTAATAATGGGCATAGGACCACATTTTTTCAGGTCGATAAGAATCAAGTATAAGACTTTCATTCAAGCTATTAGGGAAGAGAAAAATCTCTTTTCTGCTTGTATAGTCCTTGAGACATACTACTGGCAAACAACGTGCAAGCATGAAGAATGACTATTTAGGAATGAAGTCATCTAAAAGAAAAAGTGCTCAAGAAATGAAGTCAAACTGGTTCTGGTCACTTCAGCCCCTTAGAATTATAATCTGTTAGAGTGGAAAGAAAACTTGGAGATAATCTCTTCTAATATCATTCTAAGGTATAGCAACTGAGGCCCAAGAAAGTTCAGTGAATTTATCAGGTCCTTCGTTGATCCCTAAGCCAGTGATGATATTTTATTATCATGTCTTTGTTGGAATCAGTTAAATTCACCATTTTTACCTAGCAGCTACTGTACATTAGCTATCATTCTAAGCACTATGGATATGATGGGGAATAATATGAAGTCTCTTGTCATCATATAGCTATTGACTACTGGTCAAGGCAGTAACCAGGCAATCACATAGAGTGTAATGAGTGCCACACAAAGGGTAAGCACAGTACTATGGGAGCTCCAAAAAGAGACACCATATTTGAATTATGGGAGAGAATGAGAAAGGGACAACGTGTTCAACTAAAATCACCATCCATGAAGACTTCTTATATTAATGAGTAATGCCTGAAACCTGGGAACTTTAAAATCTACCATCTCTGCCTTTCAAAAAAATCTTCAGCTGCTTTTAGGTCTCTTCTGTGAACTTCTCCTGTGTCCCTACTACTAAGATACCAAAAGGAAGCAATAAAATGTTAATCTCAGGAAAATAATTTTGAGATTATCAGATACAGTTTTATGAAACTCTTTGGTGCTCTGGCTAAGATCTCTTCCAGGGCATAATTACCCATCTGAAAACTTGGTGCATAGAACTCAGACAGAGTCACAAAGGAAAAGAACTAAAGTAGGAATACTTACCTACCTACACACACACACACACACACACACACACACACACACACACACACCTGTAGAGCTCCATATTTAAAGTACAACTCTGTTCATTTATCATTTTATTGGCCTCAGTGACATTGGAATAAAGCAAGCAAGCTCAGAGGTTTCCCAATTTAGAAAGTTATTGTGACCTATTTCTGTAGAACTTTGGCCAATGTACAACTGAGACATGGATATCAGAAAATTGTTGAGGTTTGTAGCAATGACCACAGAGACCGTGATGAAACACGGTCTCTCTGTCAAGAGAAGTCTCAGAACACAGATTAAGTTTCCCAATAGAATTGATATAAAAGACAGCATCTGAAAGACAATTTGAGTTACTCTGGCAAAGAAAAGGGATAGAAATATTATTGGAAGAGTTATATGTTACTTGCAGCAGAGATAGGACTAGTGTGACTTAACTATTAAAGATACAAAATCTAATTGATAACTTAAACAGTGCCATACATGTTAAGAGACATTTGAAAATATGTGAGTATTAATTGTATAGAAGGATGATGAGGTAACTAAAGGTAATATTAAAGTTTCTGTATAGGGTAACTTACTGCACACTGCTGCCATTAATTGCCACAAAAACATAAGCATGTTTAAGGAAAGATGATGAGTTCAATTTTGAATGCCTTGAATTTGAGAAACCTGTAGGATATAAAAATTGAGAAGCTGGATATATAGGATTGTATGTCCTATATATAATCAGTAAAAAATATCTTGATAATATAGTTTTAGTAGCATTAGCATATTGAGGACCATTGGAACAATGAGAATGGAAGAGATTGCTGAGGTGTTTATTTAGAGAAAAAGAGTTGAAGATAAAACTTCATGGGCAATAAAAATTAAGGGCTAAAAGGAAAAGAGATTACGAGTCTAGGCAGTAATTAACATTTTCCATCATGTGAAGAGGTCAAATAAGATACTAAATGAAGACAGTCAATCAAATCAGACAACAAATAATTTATTTGTTATAAGTTATTTGTAAGCTTGACTAGAGTAATTCCAATACGATATTTGGAAGAAAGGACTGAATGCATTGAGAATGAAGTAGAACGAAGAACAAAGCAGCTAATCACCATGGTCTCTGATAATTAGCAGTGGTTAAGTCAACATCCTTTGAGAATCTTCCACAAAGATTCCCTGATCTCTTGTCTATGTGATGACTCTCAGATGTGCCTGCATTATTTTGTTTGCTGTGTAACAAACTACCACACATTTAATGGCTTAAAAAACAACCATTCATTATCTCACTGTTCTTTAAGTCAAATATCTGGGATGACTCACCAAAGTTCTCTGATTAGGATCTCATAAAGCCAAAATAAAGATGTCAAGTAGGCTAGACTCTCATGTAGATGCTCAGGGGAAAGAGGCCATTTTATACTCATCCAGCTTCTCACAGTATTTGAGGAAAGGGGGTTTCTCCAGGTGAGCTCAATCTAATCACATAAACTCTTCAAAAGTAGAGTTTTCCCCAGCTGATGGCAGAAGGAAGGGAAGTCAAAGACATTGCCAGCTTTGATGCTTTTAGGATGCAGATGGCCATAAAAGAAGGAATGTGGGCAGAGAACACTTCTAGGCTTACAACCACCAAGAAAACAAGGACCTCAGATCTGCAGACCACAAAAAACTGAATTTTACCAATAAGCTGGATGAGTATAAAATGGTCTCTTTCCCCTGAGCATCTACATGAGAGTCTAGCCTACTTGACATCTTTATTTTGGCATTGCGAGATCCTAATCAGAGAACTTCGGTGAGTCATCCCAGATATTTGACTTAAAGAAATACAGAAGTGAGGTCTCATCATATTCATGCACAAGTAGAGGGGATTATATAAAAAAGCAAGGGTCATTTAGGATCATCCTATGTAACACACTTCTTTCTTCAGGAGAACAGAAATTTTACTAGAATTGTCACTTTACTTCTGTACATAGTCCAAACCAATGACAATAACTATAAAGTCTCTGTATTATAATATATATATGAGAGCATGTCTAAAGTACAAATTGAGCATAAACTTATACTATGAATAATAGTAATAAAAATAAACACTCCATATTCTAATAAAATAACTACTGGTATTCTATTTCTACTACCAATGTCACAGGAACTTTGGATAAAATTTCCTGTGAATCTGGGTAGTTCGGGTGGCTCAGCGGTTTAGCGTCTGCCTTTGGCACAGGGTTTGACCCTGGAGTCCCGGGATCAAGTCCCATATCGGGCTCCCTGCATGGAGCCTGCTTCTCCCTCTGCCTATGTTCTGTCTCTTTCTGTCTCTGTGTATCACATGAATAAATAAATAAAATCTTAAAAAAAATTTCCTGTGAATCCACCTCCACACACATACAGGACAAAAAGGAAAAATCAAAGCATGGATTTGAAGGCGTGAGAGAGCTACAAAGACAGTAGGAGCTGGAAAATATGAAAACCCGGAGTAGTCAGCCCAGAACATGGTTTCACTTTTCCCTTCTATGAAGACCTGTCCTGATTCTTTAAAATGTAGGTGAGAGTCTCAGAAACAGGAATAAAAACCCCACAAAAAAAATCAACATTCAGATTCTCTGGGAAATAGGAGGATAAATTTTGGAGTCCTGGATCCAGTAACATTTGGTGCTAATAAATCCATGTGCTCTGGATTGGATCATGGAAGGTTCCATCATAGGAATGAGTCCAAAATGAATGGAATCTTGCAAAGGTCAAACCCAAATTCAAATAATCTCAAACACTGAAAATAGATTGTTTACCCCAGATTTAAATTGTCCTTAGCCACCACCTAGAAAAAAAAAATACAAATTTTGCTTAACAGGAAAATATTATACTAGGACTTATGCTAGTTCTAAACTATTTCATATAACAAGTCTTTAAAAAGTCAGGTCTTAAAAAATTAAGCAGATAATAAAAAAAAAGAAGTTAAATCCAAGAGAAAAAAAATTGGTATTATAAACAGAACAACAGTGGATTCAGCCAATACAGTTACCCAGCATAGACTTTTACATAATCGTGACTAACAAATTCAAGAAATTAGATCAAGCTGAGAATTTAAGGGATACACTTCAAAATGCCAAAGAAAACTTCACAGTATCAGAAAAATACAATTCCACATGTAAATAATCTTAATAACATAGGCTCAAACATATGACAAAACTGACCTAATTTGACAGATAAAATTAACAAAAAATTCAGTAGAAATATACATTTAAGGTGCATTGTTGGCAAATTTGATCTAATTAATTTACAGAATATATCCAGTCACTGTAATATAAACATTTTTCATATGCATGAAACAATTATAAGTATTGACCATGTATTTGCATTAAGAAAGCTTCAAATTCCAAAGAATAGAAATCATGGAATATTCCATAATAGTGAAATTAAACTTAAAAATCATTAAAAAATAGAAGTAGGATATTTTTATATTTAGATATTATTAAATATATAAATAACCAAGGCCAAAACAAACATCAAAATAAAAAACTTCTGCCCAGCAAAGGAATCCATCAACAAATAAAAAGGCAATGTACTAAATGGGGGAAGATATATATCTGATAAGGGATTAATATGCAAAGTGTAGAAAGAATACCTACAGTGCTGAAAATAATCTGATTAAAATGAGAAGAGGACCTGAACAGACATTTTTCCAATGATGACATTCAGATAACCAACAGACACATGAAAAATGCTCAACACATCACTAATCATCAGGAAAATGTAAATTAAAACCACAATGAAGTATCACCTCACACCACTCAGAATGGCAAATATCCAAACAAGAAATAACAAGTGTTAGGGCAGATGTGGAAAAGAGGAAACCCTTGCACACTATTGGTTAGAATGTAAATTGGTACAACCACTGTGGAAAACAGTATGGAGATTCCTCAAAAAATTAAAAATAGAAATATCATGTGATCCAGTAATTCCACCACCAGCTATTTGCCTAACGAAAATAAAAACATTAATTCAAAAAGATATATACACCTCTACTTGTCACAGTATTATTTATTTACACTAGCCAAGATATGGAAGAAACTCGTGTCTATTGATAGGCTGATAGATGAATGGATGAAGATGTGATTCCTCCCTCTCTCTGTCTCTTACATGCACAGTCACACACCGGAATATTATTCAGCCATAAAAAAAAGAGTAATAAGATCTTTCCATTTTAGAAAATGGGTGGACTTAACGAGGTATTATCTAAGTAAAATAAGATAAAGACAAATACCATATGATTTCACTTACATGTGGAATCAAAAAGTAAAACAAATGAACAAAAACAATAATAGAAGAACAGAAAAACACTTATAAATACAGAGAACAAATTGGTAGTTACCAAAGGGGAGGTGGGTAGAAGGATGAGTAAAAAAGGTGAAGAAAACTAAGAGGCAAAAAATTCCAATTATAAAATAAGTAAGTCATGGAGATGAAAAGTGCAGCACAGAGAATATAGTCAAAATGTTGTAATAACATTGCATGGTAACAGATAGTGACTATACTTATCATGGTGAATACTCAGTAATGCAGAGAATTTTCAAATCACTATGCTGTACTCCTGAAACTAATACAATATTGTATGTCAACTATACTTGAATAAAAAAACTAATGCATGCATCAAAGAAGAAATTGATATGGAAATAAGAAAATACTATGAAATAAATTATGAAGAAAACCTTATTGCCCAGCTGCCAGGAGCATAGCGGTCACTGAACAGTCTTCCCTATTAGTCCTTTGGGAATTGGCTTTCTCCAAACTGCCTGGCCTACGTGCCATCCCAGTGTGATACAAAGTCTGAACTCATGTTGAAATACAAAGGCCTGGCCATCTCAACACAAATGAGGACAATCCAAAAAGACAATTCTAGGTCTCTCAAATGGAATTGGCTGAGACTTCCTTAGGAATTTATTACAGTACAAATTCTCCCTCTGTTGCCTTCTCATTTCTTCTCTTCCCTTTCACAGGTGTGGGATCCCAGGAAACTCTTTAATAAACATCATACATGCTAGTTTCATCTCAGAGTCTGTTTCTTACAAAAATCCAACCTATAACAAGTCCTATGGTTTTAAAAGGGTTAGGTAGTATAACATGTACAGGAATGTGAAGCCTGAGAGATCTTTTTCAATTTAAGTTAAATAAGTAGATATCTCATCACATAAAGATCTTCCTATATTCAGAGGTCTAAGTATTCGCTATTAGAACCTGGCACTTAGCGTAGAATAATATAGTTAAAATTTATACAGTACTCATCCTCTGGGAAGTTTCTGCATATTGAGCCAAAATTCAAGCAGGCTATATGGCCTTAGTGCTTTCATCTATAGGCTGAACTGCTTATCATTCACAGAAGCACTTTGTAAAGTTTTGTTAAATAGTGATAAATAGTTTCAAAGTATAGTTCTGAAGGGGCTATTATTAGATCATTCCATTTTAGGAACTAGTAATTGGAAAAACTTGATTGAAACAGCTATTTTGGTGCTTGCAATTATTGACCTAATTTTAAGAAAAACAAAATCACTGATTGTGATTTTTCTAAGTCTGTAAGTGTGTAGATCATTATTTCCAGGCCTCCTATCCTTTTGTAATTATGAAATCAGATTATGAGAAACCAGAGAGATGATTTGATTTATTGTGTTTGCCAGTGTATCTAAACATATTCTAGTCAGACTACCCAAATTCAAATCCCTACACCCCTACTTACTAGCCTTAAAACCTGAGGCAAGTTATAACTCACCTGAGTCTCTGGTCTCCCATGGATAAAAGTGTACTCACAATATTTCTCAAGCTAACTGTGAGGATTAACTGAGATTATATATGTTAAATGTTCATCATGTGTGTGGCATGTGGTAAGAACCCAATACAATTATTAATATTGATATTAATGTACTACTGAAGCACCAAATAATATTTGAGAGTGGACTTTGTCAAGAAGAAAAACCAGAAAAACCCCCTTTAACACAGAACTCTCCAAATCATACAGGGAATCATGGGGTATACCATCAGGGAATCGCCTCTTTTAACTCTAACAGGATAATGTCCATGAGTTACCTAATGTTAGCTAACCCAGTATGATGACCTGGGAAATCCTGGGGAGACAGGAAATATACCAGGTTCTCACCTCAACAGCGCAGCCAATAATGATCTATAGAACCTGAGGGAAGCCGTTTAACCCTCTTGGACCTCAAATTTCTCATCTATATGATTAGGACTGCATAAAATAAATTCCAAATTTCCTCTGAAATGTAATAATACAGAATTTTCATGGAAAGTATTCTAAAACTAAGGCCCAAAGGACACTTCCCTCCTAGTTCTAAAATATTCTATGGAGCAAAATTTCTATTTAAGCAAAGCCACCCTAAAAGTATAAAGTAACAAAGTGAATAAAATGAGAATAAATCCATTTTGGGGCCATACTGGGATATCTAGGGAGGAAATATATCTGGCAATGATATTCTTTGGAGTGCTCCCCCTCTTACCTCTGTTTAATTTGCTATCAAAACAATCAGTTAACATCTGGCCAGGAAATTTAAAATGCCACCAGTTTTGAATCATTTTACCCTGGGGCATGGCTATCACTCAGTTTCACCATTACCCACATTATCTAAATTGTTTGAACATGTTTATGCACAGTTAATGGATTATATTGTAAAGAGTATGGTTGGTCTGGACATAAATCTGGTGGCAGACCTCATTTGATGATGAATGTGTTAATAGCCTTTATGCATGAATTCCTTTTACAAGTCAAGCAGAATCACTGGCAAAGATATTCCTAGAAGATGGAGTGATTTCAAAGGCTGGGGCAGATAATTGAGAATGGATGAGTGGGAAGAAAAATTTTCCATAGAAGCCAGGTGCAGAAGACTCAGTTTTACCCTTTACAGGTCCTTTGGCCTTCATAGGAGATCAATTAACGTTGTTTCTTTGACAGAGAGGTTCAGATCCCTACCTATTCTTTCTTCCTGGTTGCAAAAGTCCCACTTTGTCCAGGATGCTTAACTCCCTGCTCCCATACCCAATGATCTCATCCACTTCTGAAATTACCATCTTGACAGCTCATTAGGCATTCTCTCTACTAATATCTCCTGTCTCTATTAAATGTATCATTCTCCAACTACTCTCTAATTCTTACAAGTCAGGAACCAGAGGTTATATTCTTTTAAATCCTCCACATTGCCTCCCACAGCAGTGTGCATGTAAGAGGTAGTCATGACTGAGGAGATGAAGAAAATAAATGAATCCATGAATTTATGAACTAAAGTGGTTAATGCCAATGACAAAAAAAATAATCTTTGCCTAGTTTTGTCTAGTTCCACTATTTTACTCAGTTAATGCCAAAAATCCAGCAAAAATGAGACTACCATTACTCAGATGTCCCTATTTCAGGGTGGTCATTCTCTTTCCTGCCTCTGTAGAGCTACTGGATACTTTATATTTGTGACGTGCTTATAATTTATAATTTACTTTCTAATATGGAATCCTGTTTAATCTTGACAATAAGCTAGAAGCAAATGTAAAAATCTTAATTTTGCCTGTAAATTGTCTTAGAATCTGAGTATTATAGAACAGGACATGGGAAAGTAATATGTTTTGGAAATATAACAGAAACAAGCATAACAACACAGAAATGAAAGGTGAGAGATTCTTCAAAATTGTGCTCAATAATGCCTATCTTATTTATAGAATCAGAGACACCAGTAGAACGGTTGGTTGAAAGGCAGTTGTTTTCAACATTTTCTTCCTTTCCTTCCTTCTTTCTACCTTTGTACTCTTGAAAGACAGGTAAGGGTCTCACAGCAGAAAAGTAACACTTATGGGTAAAGTTTGCTTTCTGAGGGGCTGTTGAGCTGTGATGGGCTGCAGGATACATCCAGGGGATTCTGTGTATGTGTGCAAAGTCATCCCTGATCTCTGCCTGCGGGCAGACACTAGGCCATGCATCCAACTTCAGTTAGAAGCATAGCACAAGGATGCAACAGTGCTAACCTGCAAACACTGTCATTCTCAATGTTCCAGCATGGATTTGTAACCTCTAAATTAAGTCATTAATTCTTCAAGACATTGATCAAACACAAAGTATACCTTAAAAGAGTTAAGTGGCATATTATGATACTGCTCACTTGCATTTAAAGTTTAAAACATCTAGATGAATTAGTTAATCAGGCTCCTAGCTGTTGTTTTAAATCCATGATATGGCTCTAAAACTTAGGAAAGCTCAGTTTTGGTAGAAATTTAAGGTTGTAAAAAAGGCTATAATGAATTTAGAGCATAAAGGATCACAGATAAAAATCCTAGTGGATTAGGGGCATGAGTAAATACCAGCAGGCTCTGAACAGCTGAACTGAGTTTGAAGTAATGTGGCTTTTATCACACAATATTCAGACCAGGTCTCCTTCTTCATTTGCACCAGCTGTTTGCTGCTCAGTGATGGTGTTGAGCAACACAGAATCAAAGCTAAATGACAATGAAGTCCATTTCCAGACATTTTCCATTTCAAAGATTCACTCTCCTTTGTGATCACATGCCCTTCCTAACTCTATTGCTTCTGCCTATGCAGTTTATAATTTACATGTCTAGGTAAAATTCAGTAGATTAACTTAATTCTCTTTTGAAATTTTCTTTTAAGGATTCTGTAATAACGTAGGATAAATTTGTGGTACACCTTGTATGTATGCTTAAAGTTATATGTTTACTATTGATAAAATAATTTTTAAAAATAGATCTGCTAGGACATTTGGGCTACTTAATGAGTTGCTATAGAATTGTCACAATTGGGACTGCTTTGCTGCATATGACAAGCTCTTATATTTTCATAAACCCTTGATTATGCACAAGTCAGAATTCAAATGCATCACTAGCATAAACTCAGGCTATGTCTAAGCATAGCAACTAAATCCATCATTTAGAATAAATGGATAATGTCTCTGTTCTCTGAATTCCTATAACTTCATCATGAGTATTTTCTAACATTTGCATGTTAAAAGCATAAAATATGAAGGAAACAGATAATCTTATACTTGAACAGGTTGCCAGTTCTGTGGGATCCATTTTCTCACCTATGACTATATTTTAGGCTCCTCTCCTCAGACCTTAAACTATTATTGTTTTAATTCTGATTCTGAAGAATTTCTGAGAATCTGAGTCCCTTTCTTATAGATGTGTCGCTCTAGCAGAAGCTATTAAAATCTTGTGTACTTACTCAATAGTTTTAACTAATTATATAGGTTTTCAAGCTAGTTTTGGCTCTGCAGAAAAATGTAACTCAAATATTTCTCCCTAAATCTCTGACTTGTGTGTTTAAAAATAGGTTGAAATAAATGCCGATAGAGGAATTCTGGGTTCATACACTGATCAAAGGGTTAAATTTGATCTATGCAAAAGAACCTTATCTTCCTCTTGGAAGTTCTATTGAACTTCATAGAAATATCCTTCTCTACCTTCTTTTATTATAACATGACTAGCACAGCTTATCATCTTGCTTGATCCTTCAACTGTATCATACAATTTAGCAATTTATAACTTTAAAAAATATTTTTTACAAATTTTCTGTCTCTACAATTAGGTTGTGAACTCCTTGAGGGTAAGAGCCACATCTTACACTTCTTTGGTTTCCATATTCTATGGATCAGAACTTTGCCCAAAGTGATCACACTATACATATCTTTATTGCTTTCTTGGTTAATAAGGATCCCAATTCCCCACCCAATAAGTCAGAGAAAAAGATAATGTAACTTCTGCTTGATTGGCAGGGGCCTATGTATTGTTCATATTATATCTCTATAGCTCCTTGCCTAGGATCTTCAATATAGTGAGCATATAATAACTAACTGGCAAGCAAAAGATCTGAGAGAAAAAATTCTACCCTGTATTCTCAATAATTACAGGGTTAGAGTGTTCTTATGTGGGGTTGTTTTGAGCCTTCTCTTACCCAGAATGCTCTGTTTTTAATATTAGTTTCTACATTTCTTTTAGGGTCTTAATAGTAACTGTGAATTTAAATTGACCTTTGGAACAGAAATGGACATAATTTTCCTTCCCCTCCTTATTGGGATCAGGCATATTCTGTCTATGTGTTAAACAATAATGGGACCAGGGGCAGCCCGGGTGGCTCAGCGGTTTAGCGCCACCTTCAGCCCAGGGCCTGATCCTGGAGACCCGGGATCGAGTCCCACATTGGGCTCCCTGCATGGAGCCTGCTTCTCCCTCTGCCTGTGTCTCTGCCTGTGTGTGTGTGTGTGTCTCTCATGAATAAATAAATAAAATCTTAAAAAAAAATAATGGGACCAGGCATACAGATAACAATACTGAGAATGAGCAAAATAATTAAATTATTTGCTCTGGGAAATACTTCTAGAAGGAAGACTATGACTCAACTAAGATGGCTTTGTATGAAGGATCAAAACTTACTTCTCAAATTTGCACTAAGATCTTTACCTTGCTGTATCCACCAATCCATGATGTGATAAATTCTGAACTATGTTGACCATTTACTGTCTTTGCTTAGACCCACCTAAAGATTACATATCCCAAGTCAAAAATCATAACTTCCTCTTTTTTTTTTTTGGCTTTCAATTTTTATTAATAACTGAATTAAGTGTTCCAATTCTTCATGCCCACATTCACAGAGGCTTCCTCCAGGGAATTCACTCAGAGCAAACAGCCAAGTGACATATCAAATATTTTTGTGTTTTAAAAGGTTCTTATAATCAATAGCTAATACAAATTAAGACACACTTAAAAGATACTTAGTGGGATAACAATAATATATACACATTCAACAAAAGTACAAATTATACATATTCTTGGCTATATATTTAACACAAGTATTATATTATTTTTCTATTCAATAATATAATTAACTATGTGCCTTTTATTAGGCTACTGGAATCAAAAGAAAACTCAGAGTTCATCAAGCCTCGTGGTTTGTCTTAAGCTCATGAGTGTACCTTAAATTTAGGGAGAAAACCCATTACTTTTACCTAAACACACATACTTAGCATCCATTCACAAATGATTACATAAACATAAATAAAACATCTCCCCATTATTCTATTCTTGAAATTATGTGGCCAGTTGTTAAACTAGTGCCATTTGCAATTAGTTTTAAAACTATACAAATGAAACAATATATTGAGTAAGTTGTGTGCTAAGGCCTTAATTTAAATCTTTTTTTTTTTTAATTTTATTTATTTATTCATGAGAGATACAGAGAGAGAGAGAGACAGAGAGAGAGAGAGAGAGAAAGGCAGAGGGAGAAGCAGGCTCCATGCAGGGAGCCCGATGCAGGACTGGATCCTGGGACTCCAGGATCATGCCCTGGGCTGAAGACAGCTCTAAACCGCTGAGCCACCCAATCTCCAATTAAAATCTTCTTAGGTTCATTACAATTGCCTAGTTCTAACCGGCTCTACCACATTTGGTGTGTAAACCATACCAAATTAAATATTTAACTCTAGGAGTTCAAAAAGTTAAAAAAAAAAAAAAAAGTCCATTACAGTTACATATCTCACAGAACTGGAAGGTTAGTAAAAGTAAAACATTTAAAACAATGCCTGGTAAATACTCACATTTAAGCCATTAATAAAGCTAATAAGCTGGTAATTGTGTAAATACAAGAATATATACACATTCTCCCTAATTTTTAATGCAAATTTTTGTCTTTTCATAACTTCCTCTTGATCTTCCCTGAGACACAACTAAAAGCCTCTAAAGGTACTGCTCTCTCTTATTGCACTTGCTATAAAACCCTGAAATTTGGGCAGCCCAGGTGGCTCAGTGGTTTGGCACCGCCTTCGGCCCAGGGCATGATCCTGGAGACCCGGGATCGAGTCCTGTATCGGGCTCCCTGCATGGAGCCTGTTTCTCCCTCTGTCTGTGTCTATGCCTATCTCTGTGTCTCTCATGAATAAATAAATAAAATCTTTAAAAAAAACACTGAAATTCATTTTATTAACAAGTTTTTATGATGATCTTTTGAGAGAGTCAATGGTAAATTTTAGAGCAAGTAGGAAATCAGTCAGGTGGGGGATCTACATATTATAAGTGTTCTCATTTCTGAAAAATAGCACAATATTTTGCATAGCACATGTCCTGCATCAAATGTTATTTTAGGAAATTTGAAAGATTTTTTTTTTACATTCTTCACATAACAAAGACTGTTGGGAAGTTGCTTTTGTTTGAAATCAGATTATCAGTAGAAACTTTTCTTCATCAGGGATTTACCCTTAACCCTTCTAAGAATTTCACTTAAGAATTACCATCTGAAATTTATATAGAGATTAAGAGATAAATTTTTATTCCAGAAGCACTTGGAAAGGGCAGAATAGTCACTCAACATATACAATTATAAGAGAGGTTAACCATCTTCTGCTCACTGCTATAATTCACCAAATGTATCACACAATAAAATTCTGTGATAATTCACTTTTCCTGACAAAATCTGTAATGAGAACAGAAAATGGAATAAATTCCTCTATTCACTTGACCCAACATATAAGTAGAAAGGGGGAAATGCCATAGAATTACACCTTCTAAAAGTCACCATTCAGCTGTAATCTCATGGTTTTCCTTAGGTTACTTAGCAATCAATTTATCTTTTATAAATCTTACCTCTCTCCCATTTAAAAAAGTTCAGAAAGTCTAGTCAGCATTGCAGACAACAGTTAGAGAGTTTAACCTAAAAGAATACACTGAATCCTGTTCTTTCTATTGTCCGTAGTACTACCTTATTTCAGACATTATATCAAAAGCAATAAAAAGAGGGAGCTAGGCAAACATTTGATTAACAGTAAACTATATACTTGTCACTTGTTCCGTTGAATCACAGTACAATTTCAGTATTTTAAGATTTAGTATGTCTTCACTGTCTTTATTGAGGGTGACATCAAGAGGAATGCTGTACCTGAAGTCACAAAGTCCTCTAACCAGATTTTACTTTGACTTGAATGTCACCCAAATCAACTCATTTGAAATCACTAAGCTTCAACTTCCCTTCTCAAAAGGAAAAGACTAAAAAGTGATTCTCAGTTGGTGGGGAGAAGAATTATTGTTCTCTCACCTCAAAGAAATATTTTGATCGCCATAACTTGGGTGCAGGACTATTAGCATCTCGTGGGGAGAGGCTGGAAATGCTAAGCATCCTACAACACAGAGCCCCCCCCCCCCCCACCGCGACAAAGCATTCTCCATCCCCAAATGCCAATAGTTTCACAGTTGAGAACTCTGGACTATGGTACTAGGAGACCCCTTCAAATCCTATAATTGTCTAACTCCTTTGTCCATGAGATTCTTTTCAATTAATCTTTACATTAAACTACACCTTTATACAAAGCACTGAACTGTTATGAAATACACTAGGAGTATTTTAGTGGTTTTTTTCTGACCTAGTCTGATCTTTAGCACATAAAGTTATACATATAAAAGAATAAAATAGAAATGAATTACTTGACTAAAGGATACATATTTCTAGAACAAGATATTTTAGATCAAAGAGCTCAGACTTGCTGGTGTATTTGTATGACATTCCATACACATCACAGCCAATGCCTGGAAAGGGCCTCCATAACTCAGAATATTAGACTTGTGCAATGAAGTGGCCCTGTCCCAGAATGGTTTTGCATCCATTGACCTGGATGGGGGTCCTTACATTTGCAACTAGGGTACATAGGATGCATTGTTAAGAAGTAGGTTGTAGGCAAAAAAAAAAAAAAAAAAAGCTTTATGGAGGGAATTGTATGGTGTTTGGGCAAAAGCCTAGAAGGGTATCAGTAATAGACGATGGAAATACCTTCATTAAAGACTATGGTTTGGTTTGGGGCTCAGGTACAATTATTTTGGCATCTAAGCAATAAAATGTGACAGTTATGGAGAGAGGGCATTACTTTGCTCTTGTATGAACACACATGCTGCTCTGGAACTTGAGAGATTTCAGAAGTATAGGCATTAGAGCTGGGGAGAGAGAGAGACATTTTTACCAGTCTTTGAGTAGCACTTGGTAGGCTATTGAGGCCTTTGTAATAAACCTGTTATTTTTTTTGTTTTGTTTTGTTTTGTTTTGTTTTTAATTTCAGGAGCAAGCCATTAGGCAGAGCCTGAAAAAGATGAACTAAAGAGAAAAGTGGCATCACTCTGCCCATCCATGTTCATATAGTCCCAGGATGACAAAGGTTACACTTTGTGTAAGGAAATGATTTTCTTCCTCATTACCTATCTCTGAGAATTAATCTTCACCTTTATGAAGGCTATGTGTATGTGTGTATCTGGGTCACAAGTCTATTCATATTATACCCAAACATATGGAGAAGATATAATAACCTATCTTTTCTCTAACTGATCTGATCTTTCTTAGAAGGCTTATACCTATGCATAGTGAGGAAATAAAACAACCGTATTTGGGGGCATCTTGTTTTATAAAACAACCGTATTTCAGGCCATCTGCTTTTAAGTCTGTTAAGACGTAATAATTCAAATGATTCATTTTGATTTACACTGGATGATTTACTCAATAGTCCACATTCATCTCCTCTTCTGCCAGACACTCTCAAGTGGTATGTGAGTATAGTAAAAGTATTTGAGTAAGCCAGTAACTAGGTAAGGAGATTTATCATTCCTTTCCCGAGTAGAATCCTCTGCGATGTATCTGTCCCGGTTTTGCCTCTGGATTCCACCATTAAGAGACTAGGATTTGGGGGGCACCCGGGTGGCTCAGTGGTTGAGCATCTGCTTTGGCTTAAGTCGTGATCCTGGGGTCCTGGGATCAAGTCCCACATCAGGCTTCCCATAGGGAATCTGCTTGTCCCTCTGCCTATCTCTCTGTCTCTCTCATGAATAAATAAAATATTAAAAGAGAGAGAGAGAGACAGACAGACAGACAGACAGACTAGGATTTGGATAGCTGCAAATACCTATTTTTTGGTACTCTGCCCTGCCAGCTGCTTCAATTTTCTCTTGTCTCTCATGTCTCTCTGTCTCTGCCATGTATTTAATTAGGTACTTATTTCAGACTCTGTAATCTGCGTCTCTGTGGTGATACCACCAGGTACTCTTACACAGTGTGACTGACATCAAGCATGCTACCTCTCAATGGAACATTCACAGGACAGGAGAACAAAGGAAGACTTAGAAATACAGAGTCCTGTTTGCCTGACCATGCTGTTCCACCCCTATTAATAATTTGACATTTTTCTTATGTTGGTTTGGGATCATTCATTTTGTTCAGAGATCCTGCAGAAAAGTGTTCTTCTACAGTTTCTAAAAGTGTGTTAATAATCTCTGTCTTCTATTTCTGTCAATTTATCTAATATATCTTCTCTCTTCTTTGCTAGATGCTAAACAGGGCCTAAAGGAGAGTAGAAAATTCTCTCAGTTATAGCTGGTTTTTGATCTTGTCATATTAAAGCATACTACTATTTTTGAGCTCCAGAAGTTCTAGCTTTCTCTGTATTCCTGCTACCAATCTTAACCCCACTTTCGACCCCAGAAGTCCGATTTTTAAACTCTATGGGGGGATAAGAGAGAAAGTCAGGCATGTCAAAAAGCAAAAGAGAAAAACACAATACTCTGTTTTTCTTTTTACAAAATACTGTCATTACATACATCTGTAATTCAATCCAGAGAGGCAGAGAGAAACTCTAATTTATGAAGCCAAACATATTTTACCGTAACGCTTAATACAATTGCATTAATCTTAGAGTAGGAATCAATAATTTGAGGCTGTATTTTCCAAATTATAACTTGTGAAATTGTCACATCAATTCCGTATTTTTTGAGTCCATCAAAACCTAAACTAATGCTATTTCTCACAGGATCTCTGTATATTTTTTTTGCTAAGTCCTTATTCTATGTTACATACATTGTGCTCTATAACCCAAATTAAACCTGACTCCATACCTGTGCTTGTCAACACCAGTGACTTAGTTTCCTGAAAAGGTCTTGCTTTTCACCACAACTTTATTCTATTGTGGACATAGGTAACCCTCCTAGTAAGATTAGGAAACTTCTGAGAACAAGGACAAATGTGTTAATTCTTTATATTCTTACTAACACCAATGATTAGGTTGGGCATGATGCTGAAGACTATAAAATGCATATTAAGACATATATATATATATATATATATAACATACACAATAAATACATACCTCTATTAATACTTAGAATCTTTAAATCCCCACAAATATATCAATTTTGGATTTGCACATTTCTTGTTTTATTCTGTTACCTTCTTTGGGGGGGGGGAGGAGAGATATCAAAAAGATCAAGTATTTTCATGAAATGACTTGAACAAAAGCCTTAGTCCAGGTAATTATAGACTGATAATTATATATCATGATCATACTCATAGAATTCACTATGTTGACATGCCAATTAAATTTTAGATTAGAATTCTCATATAAGTATATTTAGCAGAATTTCCTCTTGTTGACTTTTGGCATTCAAGGGTGTGTGCATGTGTTTAAATTTTCGGACTTCTCATCATTCAAAAGGCCACTTTGAAGAATACATGTTTCGACTCAGTAACAGAAGGATTTCCATCCATGCATACTCCTTCATAAATCTCGAGTATTTGTTTTAAAATGCAAAATCTTGCATCCTATCCAAGACATACTAATTCAGACTGGGGAATAGGAAACAGCTTTTAAAAAACAAAAGAAATGCTTTCTGGACTAGAGGAAGTTTGTGGATCACTAATTTAAACCTATTGTGGGTCTTTGGGGCATTGATTTAGGCTGTTGTGGATTCAGTAAAACACAAGAATATATGACACATCAGTCCAAGGTTGGCCATAGCACAGCACAGGAGGAATTAAAATCTTCCTTCAGTGAAGCTTGACAAAATCAAGGGACTCTTAATTGAAACTGTCATAGTTTATCATTATTTTCCCATTAAATATGCCAATATTTAACTATTCTTGATTTTCCTTTTGATGTTTTTAAGAAATGAGAAGAAAATTTTCCTTCTATGCTTTTCTTAGTTTCTGTTGCTCAACTAGATAGAAATTCTCTGGATAGAGTAACAAGAAATTTAACTGGATCTCTTGTACAATAGTAAAGCAAATACTTTCCAAATGAGACTTGAAAGTGAAACATATTCCCTTAGAAGCTCCAGGAAGTGGATTTCCCAATTATTCTTCTATAATAACTCCTAGGATATTCATGGAATCTTCCCCATTTCTCCAGCCTTGTTTCCACTACTGCTTGTTGAGTTATTCTCCCAGTGCGTAAACTTGGAATACATCTGCAAAATACCTCATTGCTAATCTCAGGTCATGCTATCTAATTATTTTCAAATAACCACAAAGGATGTATATGTCAAGAATACCTCTAAATTAGAGAAAAGCAGAAATAAATAATTAATATAATGAATTGGGAGACAAAAAAACAATTGAATTAAGTATTAGTTTCATAGAAAATGAACAAACAATAATGAAATATCATAAGACATTGATCTGGGGAGCTAGCAACTCTATCCATAAATTGAATAAAAGACTGTTTAAAAAAATGGAGAAAAACTATAGGAAGGTAATACTGTTAAACAGAATCAATCAACCCTTTCAATAACTTCCTGACCCAAAACACACTAAATAACACTTTTTTATCAATCACTCATGCCTGCCTGCTGCTTATCATGTCTGTCTGCCTTTTACTTGAAAAGCCCAAACCATCACAGAAGTAGGACCTGTTATCAACTCTTGAGATACCCACATCACTAATGAGATTTTCAATTTGCTTTTCAATTTCATCTTTTTCCACATTATGCCTCTGAATAATCGAAAAAAAAGTTTTATAAATTACAAATCCCCATGAAACCTCTGTGTACAATAGTCATTTAATTATTCAATCCTTTCTACTGTTATCATTAATAAAGCAATTGGCATTTCCACTGCACACTCTGTACTCACTATACTCTGAATGGAAGTACAGTTCTTTCACAGAAATTAGCCGAAGTCTGGATACTGCCTCGGAATGGGAGAAGCATAGGAAAGAAACTAAGAATCCTTTCTTTAGTTAGTTAAATACTTCAAAGAGACTCATACTCAAATTATTGGTCATTTTTGTAAGAAATTCAATACCATTAGAACCATATCACTTAATCTGCCATTCCCTTTATGCATCATAAAGAACCACGATCCCTTTTTCACTAAGCCTAAGTCTATATTATTTTTCTCATTCCTACCCAGCTAGAAATTCTATGAATTTCAATCTACAAGTTCAACACTGCCCAGTCCCCCACTAAGCCTTACAGAGTCAGGTTATTTTTGGGAGCTTCCATACACATTGGCAGGTGAGGGTTGCCTTAGACCAAGGTCACCATATGACCTATGTGTCCATGGTCTTTGCTGATCTATGAAAATTTTTGCCTAGTAGGAAACCCAAAACACTTCTTTTATTTATGAGATGGACTGCTAGCTATTCTTCTGGCACCTGAGTATCCCTGTGAATTTCAATCTGATTGACTAGAGTCCAGACTTTGTGACTCATTCCTGTCAGCTTTCATTCCTAAGAGGTTTGACTCAATACTTCATACCCAGAACTGCTTATAGGCCAGTTACTCATTGAACTAACTGAACCTGAACCACAAGCATTCTCAACTAGTTTTCCTCATGACCACTCATGTTAGACCCCAGCATATTAATGCTAATCTTAATCTAGCATAAGATTTGAGGATTGATTGTGATAGCTGTCACCCCAATGTCTCCCTAGACCATGGTCCTCTGGGTCTCATTCTACAGCTGTTGAAGTCCCTATGCAATTTAGATCCAAGTATATCTCTTATTGTGGTTACTGCATACAAAGATTGAATTTAATCCTTTGACAGAAGCTTTCCTGTGACTTTCACATGGTATATGATGGTATTTCTAAAAAATGGGCAGATGAAATGAGTAAGTCTATTACCATGAAATTAAGCATATGAGATCTTCCCCAAATTTGTAATACATTCTAAATATCATTCACTCATTAACTTAAGAATATGTTCCTAGATCTTTTGGCAGGATAATAAGCAGCAAAATAATTTAGTACATTTAGCATTTTCCAGTATCTAATTTTTAAATAAAAAATAAGACATTAAGATGCTAAGAAGAAATTATAGTTTTGAAACAGTTGGCATGAAAAGCTTATGGGTTATTTCTTTGCACCCCACAGTCTTAAAACATTCAAGTTACCAATGTATATCTTAAAGCAATGCACATGTCTTATCAATCATTGCTCGGAAAATATTTAATGTTTAAAATGAACAAATGTACATCTATATTAAAACACCCATAATGTTGCTAATATTTGTAAACAAAAATACTTTATAGACAAGTAATTCTGTGGGCAGAGTCAACACTGGGCAAAACTCTGAAGAAAATATTACATTCCTGTCCCTTCTAGCCCCTAAATTCTCCAATAAACTACCTTTTCCTTGTTCTTCTATCTCTAATTTTATCCCCAAATCAAGCAAGTACAACCTCATGACTCATACTGAGAATGGCATGCTTCTTCTCCAAGTTCTAAGGTTACATTCTTTTAAGAATTGGCCTTAGTGCTATTCAAGAGAACAATTATTTCAGTATTTATTTTGTGCTGGTAAAAAGAGGATGATGAAGACCTAGTCTTCTGGGGTCATTCTTTTTTCAGATAATGTATGAATTTAATTTTATAATCTTTAGAAAATATCTATAACATTTATTCTATTCATCTATAGTATTATTTAGCTCAGATGAATAATTGATACATATATTCAAAGCATTATCTTTTAGATTTAAACATATTGAGACAATTCAAAAAGTCCTTACTGTAGAAATTTATTTCTTATATTCATCTTATATACTTCTTTTGCCTTATCTTGCTTGATTATACCTAGTTCTAGGTCAGCACTGGCACCTCGGTTTAATACCTTCACATTTTAAATTTAAAAATCTCTATTTTGTCAAAGCTGAGCCATCATTTATTCAACTCAAAATATTATTTAATGCTCCTCACAAGACTGTTCTTTACCTTAATTGGGAGGGAAGCTTCTTTATGACCTCCTCCTGATTTTCTTTCACTTTATTATTATTTTAAAAGGTTTTATTCATTCATTCATGAAAGACAGAATGAGAGAGAGAGAGAGGGAGAGAGGGAGAGAGGGAGAGAGGCAGAGACACAGGCAGAAGGAGAAGCAGGCCCCATGCAGGGAGCCTGACGTCAGACTCGATCCTGGGTCTCCAGGATCATGCCCGGGCAGAAGATAGGTGCTAAACTGCTGAGCCACCCAGCCTGCTCTTTCACTTTAAATTTTAATTCCCCTACCCCATGCCATTTCTTCTAACCTGAAAACATTAATTAAATGTAGCTGGTGACAAGAGGCTTTACAGGGATCCTTTAAATTTCATATTTCCTGTGTCAGTGATATTCAAGTGAGAATGCATTAAAAAGCCTGAAAAAAAAATAGTTTTTTGGGGGTCCTAATCCTAGATTTAGGTTTCAGAAAACTTGGAGTTGATTTTTTAAAATGTGTACTTCTAACAAGGGCCCAACAGATGCAACTGGCTTAAGGACCATATTTTGACAACCACAGTCCTATAGAATTCAGTCTCATTGTGCTCTGTAAACACTTAGTCCAACAGGCAATCAATATCCTAAATAGAGCAGGTGATTTTAAAAAGTGCTATTCTTGCCCACACAATTCTCAGCAATGGCTGCATGCTAAAATTATCTGAGTAGGGTGGGGAGGTTCTTAAATCTCTGGAACTCCAGGTCAATTGAAGTAGAATTTCTGGGGTTGGATCTCAGGCATAGTAGTTTCCATAGGTGATTCCAATGTATAGCCAACCTTGAGAATCATCACCTTATTTTAAGAAGTATTTATCACAAGGTAAGTCAAAATTAGGGACACCTGTGTGGCTCAGTGACTGAGCATCTATCTTTGGCTCAGATTGTGATCCTGGGGTCCTGGGATAGAGTCCCACATCAGGGTCCCCACAGGGTGCCTGCTTCTCCCTCTGCCTATGTCTCTGCCTCTCTCTATCTCTCATGAATAAATAAATAAAATCTTTTTTTTTTTTTTTTTAAAAAGGTAAGTCAAAATCAGTAAGTTTTAAAGTTGGGAAGATGAAATTTGTCTTATCAATTTACACTATATGATTTACCAATCTACAAAATGGACACAAGCATATTCTCCCATAATTCTTTTTAAAATCACTTAAGTTTACCTACTTCCCTGCCCAATCACACACATCAAAAAGAAAAGTGATTTAGATGAACGGTCATTGACTTGTGTATTCCTGTGTTTATTTCCCCAGTAGGATCTCTCATATGTGCCCCTTTATTTCCATGGCCCTATTCAATAACTTATTCATAATGACAGCCAACATTATGCAGGCCATTTGGGGAAGAAAAACAGGCTAGGTTCTACTTTGAAACCTAATTTTAAAGAAACAGAGAAAACCACGGCTGGCTTAAAGATATTACACAATTTTCGAAAGGTCTTATTACTAGCAAGTTTAAGTACAACAGACAATATTTTTGATTTCACACATTCTTTCATTGAAAAACTATTAAATGAGTGCTTGTTATTTACTGGGCAGCATTATAGGCACTGCACATGCTTTAAACTTCTACTCTGTAAGAAGTCAATAAATACTTGAGTAATGCTCAACTATATGAAGGTGAAATATATAGAGATCTATCTCATGAGGCAACAGCTCCATCTTTGTTAACATCCAAACAAACAGATTAGTGCAGTGAAGCTCACCAGTGACTTAGAGGTAACCATGTACCAGATTGCTACAATTTATTACTGGTAGCATTTCACTGGAAATTAGAATATCATAGAATCACTGTAGAATCAAGAATCTCAAAGGCCATCTTTTTTCTCAGCCTTCCTCCTAATTTAGTTATATCTATCATAAAACTTCTTTGACAGATGACAGTTTAGTACCAGCTTGATCACAGAATGAAGGGGCTCTCACTTCTCTGCTAGACAGCCTGTCTCGTTGGTAGAAGCTCTAATTGGCTAATTCTGCCCCAAATGTGTTTATTCGTGCATTTTCCTTTTGGTTTAAACCGTAATATCATTTGTGGGACAAATAAATTTTTTTCCCACATGATAGTCTTTCAATTCTGGTTTCTTAGATGGTAATTATTTAGGGGTCATTCGTCTCAATACTTTGCTGAGCATTAGAAAATAGAGTTTGTCTTCTGATGACTTTGTAATCTAGTTCAAATTTACATACGAAGTAAATATTGATAATCAGAACTCTTTGTAGTAATAGAACCAAGTGAGGTTTACCTAGTTAATATTCTGATGTTCTACCTTCTAAAGTCCTTATTTCCTAGGATTGTACTTTGGTACTTAGTTGTTAAACAACATTCTAAAAAGTATCACTTTAGAAACAAAGACTCATCTTTAAAGCATCACTAATAAAGATGGCATACTTGCGGGAACTCTGAGCAGGAAGCCAATCAACAAGATCACCTCACTCATTGCATTCCATGTGAATGGTTCCCTAAAAAAATGGGTAATATGACAACTCTTACGGAGACAATTAAAAAAAGAAACTAATTGATAACATTCAAGATAGAAGTTTTACCTTAAATCCTGGGAACTTCACTTTCAGCTGTTTTGCCAATATCCCACTTCATAGTTTCATAGTACACAACTCCTTGATGACTTCATTTTCTTCCAAAAGACTGAGTATTTCATTTTAGGGATTAACTTCCAAATCAATAGAAACAGGTCTGTTATTATCATTGTTATGTGGGTTGCTATTAAGCTATTAATTAACAAGCTGCTGTATGTTCTGACTCTGATGACCTACATCACACATTGGGCCACTCTCGCAATAACTATTTCATGATGGGAGATAATTATTCATAATTATTCAGCTTATAAAGCACTTCTGAGAGTAAGTCCTCTATAACTGCTCCAGTCAATATTTACCTAAACCCTCTTAATACTGTTGCACTAATAAGCAATAACACATTTTCTAATTATTACTTAATATTCCTCTGTCTGATCTTTATCTCAGAAACTATATTTAAAAAACATTTTAAGCTCTTTGTGCAAGTCATAAAAATATTTATCATGTGAAGATGTGTGTATATAAAGAGAGAGAGAGAGACTATAGTGGTGGGTGGTATGGGACTTGCCTTGGCCAGCAGGAAGAAGAGCTTGCAAACAAACAAACAAAAATGTATAGGTTAGCATAAGAGTTGCTAAGTAACAGTTTTTCTAAGGAGCAATTTCAAATGATCTGTGAATCCAGGAACCATAGTAGGGAATACATACAAGTGTCTCGGAAACATCCTCATGTGTCAAGAGTAGGGACATCATCCAATGGCCTCGTTCCAGGCTTGTTCAATCCAGGGAACTAGCTCCCTGAGAGGCTGCCAGATGAAGGAAGCAAGTGAGCATCCAAGGCCATCCCCATTTGTCTCTCATCAAAGTATTATAAAAAGTGATCTCTCCATATCTAAATTTTATATTAATAAAATTTTCAAAAACTAGGATTTTACAGATTTTTGCCTTTCAAGGTAACATTTTAAGTTAGTTACAAATAAACTGGTTTTCAAAAGGGCTAAGACAATAAAGGGAATTGCTTGGCTCATAGAGCTTCAAAGTCCAGACAGCACAGGATTCATATGTGTCTTGTAGGAGTTGTTCAAATGTCATAAAGATGCCAATTTCTCTCCTTTTTCCTCTTGGTCCACTGTGTTTGGCTTCATCTTCAAGGTCCACATTGTAGACCTATGAACATTCCAAATACGGTCCACTCCTATGATCACAAAATCACTGCCAAAGAAAGGGAGCTCCTCTTCACAATAGTAGTTGAATAGTAGTCTAGCCCTAGAATTCATTGGCTAGATTTGCATTTTGTGCCCATCCCTGAATCCATCACCTAATCCAGGTGAGCTCAAACTTTTTCTGTACACATCACTCTGTGTGTCAGTAGTTTTTTCATGCCTTAGGCTAAACAAAATACAAAATGTTTCTATTTATTAAATAATTAAGCCCAAACATCTTAGTAAGTATATGTTTTAACAGCATAGTAGCTGTTCCAAAAATAAAATGTTCCTAAGTTAAAATTTTGATTTTTTTAAATAATCACAATTACTAATGGGATGCATGAGGCCCTGCACAACTTCTCAAACCTTGGAATCAGATTGGACAACACCACCCTTATTCTTGTTCCACTTCGATTTTTCACTCAGCACTGAAATTTTTTTTTTTATCACAACCACCACCAAAGAACCAATTTCACAAACATAATGTCACAGAAAGTAAGCCTTTATAGTCCAGTGTTATTTGTGATGTCCAAGAGAAGACATAGAATCACTTTGTTTCTCTTGAAATTTTAGAATATCCCATGGTCCACAGTTTGAGAACTATGAATGTCATCAGAATGGCAGGAGATAGTACTTAGGTTTGGTTGGTCATAACTCAGTCCCTGACCACAGGGTGAGGTTGACATGGAATTGACTGAGACTAGGAACAAGGGATTCTTCAAGGGAAATAATTCAAAGTGTTGTTAGGTAAAAGCATTCAGAGTGTCGCTGGGCAGTAAGATGCCCATTATATCCAGTTTGTTTTCCTTCTGATTGAGATGTAACCATTATTTGCTTCTTGTGTTTTTTATATTAAATGAAACTTCTGGCTCCTCAAAGGAAGAAACTTTTATATGGTTGAAACAATTACATTTAAAGTCTATACTTTTCCTACATTAAAGTCCTTCCCATTCATATTATTAGATTCCCCTCTGTGAGTAGAGCAAGGCAGATCTGATAATAGGTGGTATTCAAGAACTGATTACTGGCTGACAATGAGTGTGACTGTTACCAGTGAAAACAAGGAAGCAAATCAAGGAACATTTCATTCTAAATAGCATCCCCTACATTTATTTTACAGTTTTGTTTTGCAGTGATTTTATAGTTCTTGATTTTTTTTTTGGTTCTTCTCTCAGCTGCTCTTTGATGTTTTAATTTTTTTTAATTAAAGCATATTAAGGAGAAATAATATTTTTCTTAGGCTGAACAGAAAGAATATTCAAGATGATGAAAGCAGATATTGGAAAATTTTTAAAGCAATTCTTCCTCAAAAATGAAATTAAAAGAACCCTACATTCCTAAAAAAAAAAGTAATTTCTCTGGAGAAAAGGGGGGGGGTCATACTTCTAAGCTAATAAAAGAAAATTAACTTCTCTGTCCTTGGCAATGGTTTTGAAGCAGGAGGAGGCTAGATGGCATAATGCAGAGAATATAGATTTGGGAATCAGAAAACGCAATGGTGAATGATCTGTGGTCCCTGGGAGAACACAATGTCACTTACTTGCTGATAATTGCTGAGTTTAACTTTAGAGAGTGCAACTTTAGATACAGAATGGGAAATGAAAGCTGATTCTCCATCACAGCATCATTCCACTGAGAGATGGACGGGAGCAAATTATGAATCAACATAACCCTGCTCTCGCCTCTGAATTATTGAGTATAAAACTAAAACCTTGGAGAGGCTTAAACAATCTATCAGCTGCTAAGCTTTCGTTAGAAAATTAGCTCGTGATATGTAATGGTCTTTCTTATACATTTTAATTCCTTTAACAGTTTAAATAGAATTTGAGTAATAGCTTCTTAATGTTCACCACAGAAGGTAACTAAATCTTTAATGGACTCCTGCTGCAGCCTTCTTAATATTGTAATTTAATTGAGGACTATGTAAAAGAGATTTTTTTTTCATATTTATACTTGCAGATTTGTTGAGATCTGTGTTTTTGTCAAACTGTTTTGCATAAACACAACTAAAATTTGTATGTGACTGAAATGGAGATCTTTACAATAGCCAGAGCCTCATTCTCTTTTGCATTGTTGAATTCTTAGATTTGAAGATATCAGATTTTAACAGAAAAAGTAATGTTTGGCTAAGTGCTTATTTTTTATTCACACATGTGCAGAACTCAAAACCTATCTTGTGTTTTCCTGGTCTTGCCACTGTGAAACTACTGTTTAATTTCCTGGTAACCAGTGCACTTCTCTCTGTAACAAAACTTTAGTTACAGATTCTTCATCATACAAAAATAATTTTAAAAATTTGTTTTCTCCTTTAGTAGAGAATTGAAATTTCCTTAGGGACCAAAATGTAAAGCTGTAGTTATAATGATTTTGCCTTCCATCCATAGTTCAGAGAAAATAAGTGAAGTCTACATAAGGGACAGTTTGCATAGACTGTGGAGAAGGCCTGGTGCCCTGAGAATCATGCCACACGTTAGCCTGGAATCTATTCCTCCTAAGTTAGAACTGATCCTGTACATGAAGCCTGTAGTTTAATAGTATACGCTCATACTTTGTACTGAAGCAGGTAGAAAATTCAGAACCAGCACAAACAACATGTCACTGTGACTGGCACCATAAAGAGCCATGGCCTCCACTACATCACTTCTGCATGTTCCCTCCCTACCCGACTACACTGGGTGCCATTTCTGTTCTGCAGCCCCTTCCAGTCATTCTTCTCTTTCTTCTCATGCTTTGTATTCCCTCTGTAGCTTTAGCATGCTCTTCCTGTTCTTTTAGGCAAATGACAATGGATATGCTCTCACTTTGTTTCAAATTTTGGCTCTCCCCCTTGGGCATATTAATTTACTCTTTCAAAGTCCTAGTTGGAAGCCTTCTTGTCTTCTCTGCTTTAAAAAAAGGCGGGGGGGTAAGGGGGTTGGGTCGGGGAGGTTCCTGGCTGACTCAATCTGTAGAGAAGAGCTAGCCACTCTTAATCTCAAGGTGAGAAGTTCAAGTGGCAAGGTGGGCATGGAGCCCACTTCAATAAACAAACAAACACACAAGAAAGCTACCTATTTCATACCACTGCTGTGAGGCTTAAATGAGATGTATAGCACATAGCAGTTTACAAACTATAATGTACTAGGAAGGGTCTCCTGTTACTGATGCTTTTATTTCTACACAAATAAACTTCTGAAGATGTAAGAAACAGAGATGATTTATATACAGGCAAAACCATTAGTTGATGCCATTTCTGTACTCCTTATTCAATATGCTGATTCCATGCAACCATGCTATCGTTTAAAAACTTATTTTAGATTTGGATAAAGCACATTTAAAAACCAGGATAATTTTTAGTACCATTAAAAAATGGGAGAAAAGATGGAATAGACCCTTTCACTAATACCACCATCTTAGTCTCCTTTAACCAGTAACACCCAAACATTCTTAGCCTGCTTTTCTCTGGTCTTTCCTTTGGGGTAGACAGTAACCTAATCAACTTAAAGAGTTCTAGGGATACACTACATTGCCTGGCTCTGCTATTTGCATTTGAGAGAGTACAAAAAGGGAAAATAATGCTTTATACCAAGGATTTAAACTTAGGTGATGTCATTTTTATTATGGAATTTGGGAAGGAGATGGTTGAGCAGTGGATTGCCTTAAGCTAGAATTCCTCCTTAAGGATCAACCTAATGACTAAATGTCAAATCACTAATACACACAAAAAACTCAATTCAGTTAGTCATTGCATTATATTAGTCAAAAAGTTTAGAGCTGGAAAGGTCTTCACAGACTATCTACTAGTTCAATACTCTGACTTTTTGGTATAAAAATTAGGTTTCAGAGAAGTGAGATGATGAATACATCTCTCATTCAGATAGCCAAGACTATCTAACTCAGGCCTTCTTATTTTCATCACATACTCAAATACACATAATGCATTCTTAAATAAAACATTAATTGAATTGTCTATGAAGTTTTTTTCAAGAGAATACACTGACTTGTTCAGAAAGATTATTCATATGAGTTATTACTTCTAAGGGAGTAGAGAGAAAGGGAGTATCTAGGATGATGCAGAAAAGGGATGAGGTATTAAATTAACTTTGTTTTCAATTTCATGCCTCTTTGCTCTCCTTGGTACCTGTCACTTGTGAAAAAAGTAATCATGAGGGGTGAAAGAAGTAAAAACATTGAATAACACTATTACTGAATATTGTAAAGTTTGTAAATAACACTAGAAAATATGTTTCTAAGTAACTTTGAGAAATTCATTCTCCATGTTCATATATTTAGAATTCTATATTTATTTTAGTTTTTTTTTCTAATAAGTAACAAATGATGATCCTGAAAGCAATTATTAAAATGATAGCATGTGCTCTTACTTTTTTATGAGTACGTCCAGTTTTTTATTCTTGCCCAATTTAATACTTTGTGGAAATTAACTGCTATCATATGAATGAAAATATCTGAAAGTCAATTCTTATGAAATTCAGAGATCTAGATTTTATAATTCCTGCCAGCTCTGGCAAGTGCAATGGAAAACTCTAAGCCCTTTGAGATATATCCCTAAAATTTTAAAGTCTACTTTCACTAGATGGACTACTTTCTGTACTGAAAAATGGCATGGATCATTAGCCCTGGAGGGAATTTCTCCTAGCTTTCAAAGCCTTTTTCTTTTACAGATTGTCTTAAGAGCTTCATATTTCCAGGGTACCCAAGGAGTAAAGAATAATTCTGCCTTTCTTTCACTTCCCACGACCGATAGGAGGTATAATTTTTAGACTTTCACTTTTTGTGAGAGAGAGAGGCATTCTTGAAGCAAAACAAGATATCTATCAAACTATTAAAAAGGATCAATGCAGCTCAGATATAGGTAGAAAATATATGATTAGGACGTATATATACATGAAGTTAATGTGATCATGTTTCTCTAGAAATTTTCAATTATGTTCAATATGTCCATTAAGTCTAGAGTTTGATGGTCCATAAGATCAAGGGTGAGGATTGTATCTTATTCATGTCCAGTAACTGATTACTTAGGTAGGGGTAAGGAAGGTGTATTGGCTGAATGAATGAAAGCAAACTTGAATGAGCAAAACTGACTTTAGTCATAAACACCACTTGTTGTGTATATATAGGCAATGAGTAGAAAGAGCTGAATATCCAAAGAGACATATTTGTAGAGAGGAAAAGGTTGGGAGGGAGAAGACCAAAATTGAATTACTCATAATTTTGCTCAGATCTATTCCTGTCTGTGTCCATCAGCCTGTGTGGAACAACAGAGGACTTATCCCTAGTTCAGATTACGGCAGGGCCACACTTGAACTCAATAGAGAACAGTCAATTTACTACATTCAGTCATGCTTTATAATAAGTAGTGAGGCAAAAAAAAAAAAAAAAAGTAGTGAGGCAGTTGATTGGACTTATCATGCAGCAAGACAAATATAAGGAACCAGTCATCCAAGACCCTCCATGTACTATTGTCCAAGTTCACACTTTGCGTTTCCATTCTGCTTTCCTCTACTCAGTTTATGCTTTGAATCACATCATCTGAATGTTTTATAATGGAAGCAAGTATCTTAAATTTCTAATTGTATTCTGGGCATAGGAATGGATCATTCCAGAGCACATTGTTCATTTAATTTTTTTCCACATGATTGTAAAGATCTTATTTTCTCCTTGCTACAGAAAATAAGCATTTCATGCTTTTTCCAAATTAGCCTCTGGTTGCCATTTACACTTCCCCATTTCAGATGAATGAGATCATGTTGGACCCTTGCCTTCCATTTGATTAGTTTTTAACTATTTATTTTCTGCCATTCAAGTTTACTGCTGAGCAGTAAAAGACAAGCTTAATGGGCCAATATTCAAGGATGGGAAATCATCCAGCTACTGAGGCATTGAAGATATCAAATTAGAGGCAATGGTGATCCGTTCCCTCCATACTTGACATCTGTCTGCAAATACTTGTCAGCCAGAATATAAGCTGGATCTCTGACTTTGGTGTGCTATTTATTATAAATCTGAGAATTTTCCATTCTTTTATTTACAGTTAAAAATATCTTGGCAGCAGTGTTTGTTAAATTCAGTGATGACCATTTACTTAAAACTGGGACTCTGGCTATATACTTTTAAGTACTTTGACCTGGAATAAATCATCAGTTCAGTTAAACAGCCAGGTAATTCACACTGATGTTTTTTTTTTTTTTTTTTTTTTTTTTTTTTTTTTTTAAATTTTTTTTTAATTTTATTTATTTATGATAGTCACATAGAGAGAGAGAGAGGCAGAGACATAGGCAGAGGGAGAAGCAGGCTCCATGCACCGGGAGCCTGACGTGGGATTCGATCCGGGGTCTCCAGGATCGCGCCCTGGGCCAAAGGCAGGCGCCAAACCGCTGCGCCACCCAGGGATCCCCACACTGATGTTTTACACTGCACTTACTACTATTGGCTGGTGGAACCGACTAGGTAATTCAAAGGGGATGAGTTTTTCATGTCAGCATGAAAAGCTAAAAGTTAGTATCAAGATCTCAAAGTCTAGTCACCAACACTGTTAGCAGGCTTGACTTGGTCAATGAAACTCTAAACTTCGATTTCTTCCTCTGATAAATGAGGTGGTTGGGTGCAAGGAGTACCACAGTCTAATGCTAAGCAAATAGCCCTACTTGGATAATTAATTCTGGTTCTGGAACACCTTTTGCAGTCTCTGGGTATGCTGCTTATAATTATATCAAATTATGGAGAACTAAGAACATTCTTAGATTTATAATATGCCTTTTCCCAAACTTAATTTTTTATAGTGGGTAGGAGGGTTGATAACCAAGGAGGTCATTGTAGGATGAAAAGTGTTTTTGCAGATAGGAACTTTACTGACAGCACTTGCCTATAGCCTTCCTTTTCCAAATAAACATTTTACTCCAATAAAGCTCCCATGTTTATTGAACGTTCCTTGTTTGCCAGAAACCATTCTAGGTGCTAATGTCACAGTGATAAATACTCCAAAGTTCTTCATAAGCTCACATTAATTACATATGTGAGTATGGATGTTTATCTATATGGGGAGTGATTTTCTCCACACAAAAAGTAGTTGGGGGGGAACCCCAAACCCAAAACTATAAGTATAAACTATTAAGGTTTCCTATGTGAGGAAATTTTTCTTTCAGGAAAATTTTTACTCTGGAATTGTACATACAGGAGAGATGTAAGTTTGTTTTGTCTGGAGCATTTTCAAACCAAATAAAGATAGCATCCAGGAGGATTTGGATAAACTATTTGGAAGCAGTAATGATAGCAGGGAATCTGGTAGTGCAATAATTTCTTCCTTGATATGATCCCTCTATGATATTTTAAAAATTTACACATGACATACAAATATGAAATTATCATATATGAAATTATATAACAAAAATTATATATTTATATTATAAATAATTATAATTATTAACATTATATTAACATTATTATAATATATAATCATATGTAATGTAATCAACATTAACAATGTTAATTATTATTAATAATTATTAATAATAATTATTAACATTATTATAATATATAATTATATGTAATATAATTAACATTAATAATGTTAATTATATGTTAATTATAATTATATTACATATAATTATTACACATATAATTATAATACATATAATTATTATTAACATTATATTATTAACAGAATCATGTAAGAATTAAAAAAATTCTTACTATTCAATACATACCACTACTTAGGTTTATAAATTACAAAATAAGAGTACTTTTGAATTGCAACTAAAAAAAAAGAATGAAGTGATGTGTGTGTGTGTGTGTGTGTGTGTGTGTGTGTGTGTGTGTGATTCTAAAAATGCATTTCAGAACCCTGGGTAGACCCAGTGTGTTAGCATATGTAAAATCCTGACTGCTACACAAAATGCCACTAAGCTAAGTTAGTTTTGTTCCTGACAATAAAGCCAGTAACACAGGAAGCTGGTGATCTAATATTGCTTAATGGACTACTGCACAGTGCACGATGTCATTGTAATTGCTCTGTAGTTAATTTGAGGTACTCTCTGTATTTGTTCCATCTATGACTATGTTAATTTCCTTGCCAAACATTATCATACTTCATGTGTAAATCCTCTGTCGAAGAAATTGGACATTAGAGCCTCAGCAGGAGACAGATTCCAAATAGCACTTTTGCAAATTGGTTACTATAGGTGAATGCTTGAGGTTTCTCAGATTTCCTTTTGCTTTGTCCAAGATTTGTTGGAAGAGCAAATCTTTTCTCTCAGTGGGAAGCCCCAGTGCTATTTTCAGAAATCATTGAATTGTGAATATGTAAATAATCCTTTGAAGCAGCATTTTTTGATTCTGGGTATATAAAGAAAGCAAAGTTTTATTCAATTGGTGGGGGATCCCAGATGTTTGGGACATTTGACTCCCCAGTCCATCCTCTGTTCAGATGACTAGTCACTAAAACTATTACTTCTATAGAAGAGGACTTCAAGGTCATATAGTCTAACTATCCTCATTTTCTGATTAGAATCCCAGTAGTATTAAATGGTATCCCTAAAAGGATGTGGCTCATTAATAACAGGTCAGGATCTTTTCTACCATACTGTACATTATAGAAGTTTAAGAGTCATTCAGCCTTAAAGAAATCTTTAAAAGTTTGCAAGACAGGGGATCCCTGGGTGGCGCAGCGGTTTGGCGCCTGTCTTTGGCCCAGGGTGCGATCCTGGAGACCCGGGATCGAATCCCACGTCGGGCTCCCGGTGCATGGAGCCTGCTTCTCCCTCTGCCTGTGTCTCTGCGCCTCTCTCTCTCTCTCTGTGTGACTACCATAAATAAATAAAAATTAAAAAAAAATGTTTAAAAAAAAGTTTGCAAGACAATAAAATTATATGTATTCCTACAAATAAATTTAAATTATAAACATCACAACATTAGGAGTTCTAATGTCCTGAGACTTAATAGTTTAGAATTATGCTCTTAAAACTCCTGCCAGTTTAAAGACAGAGCGTAGCAGTGAATCTCAAAGGCTTTTCTAAGAAGACAAGGGTAACCGGGATCTAAAGCAGTCCCTCCTGGGAGCTGACAGCTCTTGAACTTTATATATCTTCTGAGGCTGACTTTCCCCATGGACAGTCAGTTGAATTTTCGGAGCACAAAGGGTACAGACTCTCAAAGGAAATCAATCTCTCACACTTCCCTAATGTTAACAGTTATAACTAGGAGAACCCAAAGGTAATACTAGTCATCTGAGAGAAGTTCCCTTCGGAAATCTCCATATAGAACCCTGAAATAAACAAAAGGAACTTAAAGTCTAACTTCTGTCATAGTGGACAGGTTTCTATCACATATTTTCTTCATAAAGGTTGTTGATGTTATGTAGACCTCTTAGGTTGTGTCATTCCAGACATGCTGGATACCTAGTTCTCAATATTCATTCTCCAATCCCACCCCCATTGTTAGAGATGTTCATTCCAGCTGCATGGAGAGTCTTGTCAGTACATATTTATGTTACCTGGAATAGTAATCCAGTAACCTGCTCTTGTCCATAGATCACAGATTCATTTGTCAGATGAGCAAAATGCCACCTAACAGGCTCTAGTTCATTTTTTACTCAGTTGCCAGAAGCTTCTACTACAGAGTCCTATTGAAATTGTTCTCAGGAAGGTTATCAAAGTGAATGGCTTAATATTCATTAGATCATTCCATTGGACTGACTCTCAAGTCAGTTGTCATATTGAACTGCTTCTTTTGCTATTTCATCTTAAATCATGTTAACACTTGGTTAAAAGAGGTGTGGCCAGAATCAAGCTAAAAAGAAAGCATTGAAATGGAAGCAGGAAGCAAATACAGACAACTCGAAAACCTTAGGTACTGCTTTTATGAATAACATTCATTTCAGAGGTGACAAATTGGACTCAATTACACTTCTAATAAAAACACCAATCACTAATGGAAACAAGATGGAAAGAACACTTTTTTTTTTTTTTTTTTTGCCAATGAGAGAATATACAATTGAAATCCACAATAGGGAGAGATATAAGAAATATCACAAATAAATTTTCATGAATGTTTACTATGACAAGAGAGGGCTAGTGGGATAGCAGTAATATCCCAGTAGTCTTCATATTGTAAGACTTCCTAAAGAGATGTTAAAGACCAACAACCAAAGTCACTTAAAATAAATGTAAGACTTTTTTGAAAGACTCAAAACTTATTTGCATATATAATTTCTGGAATTCTTGCTTAATAATCAATTCCACAGCTTTGTACTTCCAAAGTTCCCATATTTTTACAAACTTCATCAATCAGCAAGGAACCAGACATGGAAGTGAACTTATTACATTAGTTCTCTCACATGACAATTAAAGGATCTAAGGCTAAAAATAACACTGCCTCCTCCTTAGGAAGTGTTTTGTTAGCAACAAGAATGTGTGATTAAATTAATTTAGTGGGGTTTTTTTTCTTCAAAATGAATTCTTTTCATTCTTTAAATGAAACTGGGAAATAAAGGCAAAGTGGTCATCTTTGATTTACTGTTGTCCATGGTTTTCCATGATAGGCTGCTGATTGAAGCATACATTTTAAAAGTATAAATTTTGAAATATATTTCCATTTGTCAGTTGCAGTATTGCTTTCCATTTAAAACATGAGAACTCCATCAGACAACAGAGGGATGAATAGTTTAAATATATTTAAATAATGTATTGTGAACAGAATAACATAATGAGCTTAATAACAAATAGTGGGGTATAAATAGATTCTAATACAAAAATGATGGCATGCTAGATTTCAAAATAGGAAAAGATAGACCATTAATAAATTGAGCTGTCTGGATTTTATGAACCCATATCCCAGCTATTTTATGTCTATTGTGAACAGAGAGATTCTAATGCCAGCCTCTCACAGTCTTTCATGGTCAAGTAGGTCTGCAGGAACATTTGGGAAATTATGTACATTGTTGTGAATCTTAGAAAAGGGAAGGTAACTGGGCACTTAAGTTTTATTGCCCTTTCTTGATTTAATGAAATGTATGCAGTATGTGAGTGGATTGGCAGGTTATTTTGTTGCACATAATGAATGCTAACATAATTTCTGGTGTGGAGCATTAATACAACAAATGAAATGAACCAATATAGAGAGTAATAGGAGGGGTATGTGTAAATTAAACTACAAATAATCTCAGTAGTAATATTGGCTGTTTTCTAATTATGAGATAATGTAGGGATGCCTGGCTGCCCCCAAATTTCTTTGGATTAGATACAATTTATTTCCAAGAGCACACAAGAGAGATCTGATATTCTGTTTTTGCAAGACCTCAGTAACACATTCACAACCAAAGAATTAGAATTGAAATCTTACATCATTTAGGGTTCTTTCTAGAAAGAAAGGTGACAGGTCTGGTGTGCTATGAAATTATGATGTATAAAACAATTTTGTGACTAAAATTTGTCTACATTTGTTTAAAATAATATTTTGCTCTATTTCATTCATTTTAAGATGTGATTTGGAAGAAAAAAAATGTAATGCCAATGAGACTAATCATATCTAATCAGATAAAATGCTAAATAAAAGCACCAAAAATCTAAAAGATTTGTTAGAGGAGTTACTATGGATAAAATATATACAATATAAATAATAAATATGAAGAGAGAAAACAGGGGTTTTCCTTAAAGAAAAACATAGCTTCTAGATGGAAAAATAATGTTAACTAGAATTTTATACCAGGTGATGTACATATTTGATTCCATGGTAACCCCTCCTTGAGTTTTACAAGCAGTAGGACATAGGAAGTTTCAGAGTTTAGGTTTAGTTAATGATGTAAGAACTTGGTCAAACAGAGGTTCCAGAGGTCCAGGGAAACAGATGGTCAAGTTCAGAAAGATTCAGAGGTAGCTGACACATAATGTTATGGAAATGTGAGAGTACTGGCAACATGCTACAGGGACTCAAACACTGAGTATGCAATTCAGTATAGAGAAATTTAATTCTCTGTCCTCATTGGAGAGTGCCAAGTTGCATATTAAAAAAGATACAGAATCATGTAGTCAAACTTCCTTCAGTACCTTCAATTCCTTCCTTCCTTCCTGAAGTCAAACCATCCTTCAGTACATTGAAACCTCACTCCCCCATCAATTTGTTCTTAAGAATTTCCACTTTCGGCCATCTGGGTAGTTCAGTGGTTGAGTGTCTGCTTTTGGCTCAGGTTGTGATCCCTGGGTCCTGGGATCGAGTTCCACATCAACCTCCCCATAGGGAGCCTGTTTCTCTGTCTGCCTATGTCTCTGCCTCTCTCACTGTTTCATGGGTAAACTTGTGTTTTTTATAAGAACCTCCACTTATTGGGGGCATCTGACTGAATCTAGTTTATGAAGCAATCTATCTCGCTCAAGGGCACACTCTCCAAAAACCACCACTACATGTGGCCTCAGGTGGGTACACTGCACCCTAATCAAGTGCTACTCTTTCTGCTTTTGCACTCAGAGGGCCATTTATGGACATTTATATGCAAGAAATCCCTAGTGTCCAGAAGTATAAACTATAGATATAGGGGGAGGTAAAAAGGTACAATTGAGTCAAGCAAAGGGAAGAAACTATAGTTTCTAAAACTTGATTTTTAGAAATCCAACTTGATAAAGGGAGAATGTTCTAGAGGCCAGATATAAAAAAAGCGCAAAGTAAAGAAAAGCATGGGTTTTGGAGTCAGGCTGACTTTTATCAGAATCAAGTATGCCAATACTACCTGTAAAACTTGAAAAAAGATACTGAGTTAACTCTAAGCTTTTAGTTCTTCATCTGAAAACTAATATATTACAGATTTGGTTATTAGTACTAGCAGTGTATTGTATTTATATTATTTATATGTATATATTCATATTTACCCTTTGCAATGGTTGCCATTCAATGTGTGCACAATTAGTTAAATGCTTCTATTAGTATTTCTGCTATTAAGGTTGCTCCAAGTTAATTTGTTTTTTAGCATCTTAGTTCCAGACCTGCTACCACCTTGATGCAAAGGAATTGGCAGCTTCAGGATCTTATTTATTAAGATGATATCATATTGAACAACAGAAACAGAGTCCTTCTTGATGTCCATAGTCTTTGACATAAGAAAAGTTTCTTTCCAAGAAGGATTTTATCATGCAGAATGAGAGAAAACAAATCATCCATCTGCTCTGGGCCCTATAGCCCAGGGACTGTTAAAGAAATATATCAGAATGATAAAATAACTTCCAAAGATATCATCAGGAGCCAGCCAAGTCACTGAAAAAATCCAATTTCTTTTCTTGTCAGTTAACATAGAGGAAATGGATAGTGAGAAAGCAAAGGACTAGGAATGAATCACATAAGGTGCTAATATGGTTTGTGTGTGTGTGTGTGTGTGTGCATGTGTGTGTGTGTATGTGGTGTAGTAAGGTATTATGTTTCCTCTTCTCTTCCTTTCCATATCCTCTAATGTAGCCTCCAACCTGGAATCCTCAGCTAGTGGCCCCAAGCTAATCTTAGTTTCTCCAGTAATTAGCCATCTGATGAAAGGGTAAGATGTGAGGGCTGATCAATATTTCTAAATATCCTCATCATATTGTATACTAGTGATTTACTTTGTCTCAAAGCATGGATTTTGGGAAAGGAATTGAACCACATCTTCACATGTATGGATTAAAATGGAGTGAGAGGTATAAATCCTTAGGTTAAGCCCTTCTTAGATGATTGCCAAGAAGATTGCTGATCTCAATCTCACGTTATAATATTTGATTTTAATAATGAACTAATTAATGGACTCGATTTCTTTTGAAATGAAGAATAGCTAGTTCTGTGATACTATTATTTCATCTGTCTTTAATTTGTAGATCTGGATATACTATCACTATCAAAAGAGTGGCTGCTCTATTTTATAATAGTGCAGGAAAATAATATTTTTCTTTTAAATGCTCCTCCACATCCATCTACCTTGTCCAAAGCATATCAAATCAGATAGGAAATTTTCCTTTAATAAATACCTTACTCAGTATGTTAGCTATTGATAAATTAAAAGGATCTATAATGAAATCATTTTAGCATCTTCTCCATACCCGCGTATACATGAATGTCTACCACTACACCTATAATTGGTCTTAAATGTGTATTAACTTTGCTGTTGCAGTATGTCCTGAGATATAACTGATAGAAAACTGGTATAACTATAAAAAGTAGATGAATCCCCTAATGTAATTGGAGATTTTTTTTTTTAAGATTTTATTTATTTATTCATGAAAGGCACAGACACAGGCCGAGGGAGAAGCAGGCTCCATGCAGGTGCCCGACGTGGGACTCGATTCTGGGTCTCTAGGATCAGGCCCTGGGCCAAGGCGGCGCTAAACCGCTAAGCTACTGGGCTGCTCTATAGTTGGAGATTTAAACACCCTAACAGAATTGAATATATCCAACGAGCAGAAAATCAGTAAGTTCATAGTAGAATTCAACAGCACTATCAACTGGATATAATTGGCATCTATAAGCAACAGCAGAATATGCATTTTCTCAAGCTTACATGGAATATTCACCAAGATAGACCACATCCTGAGCCATAAAACACATCTTAAGTTTAAAAGAATAGAAATCATGCAATGTCTGTTCTCAGAGCACAATGAAATTAAATTAGAAATCAAGTACAAAAAAAAAAAATGCTGGAAAATCTCCCAATACTGGGAAATTAAACACACTTCTAAATAACATATGAGTCAAAGAGGAAAATCTCAAGATAATTTTATATATACACATACTTTAAGTGAAAATGAAATCACATCAAAAATTTATGGGATGTAGCAAAAAGCACGACTAAAAGGGAAATTTACAATATTGAATGCATCTATTAGAAAAGAAGATCTAAAATCAATCATCTGATCCTATACCTTATGAAACTAGGAGAAAAAAAGAGCAAATTAAATCCACATAAGCAAAAGAAAAAGAAAAATTGCAGTAGAAATCAATGAAATTGAAAATAGGAAATCAAGAGATCAATAAAAAAAAGTTTCCTCTTTGAAAAGATCAATAAAATCAATTGCTACCTAGAATAACTAAGAAAAAAAGAACACACATCACTAATAGCAAAAATAGAACAGATCATTACAGATCCCATGAACATTAAAAGAAACACAAAGGAATCTTATGAACTCTGTTCCCATAAATTTCAACTTAGATAAAATCAAGCAATTTCTTGGAAAACATAATTTGCCTAAACTCACACAAATAATCAGGCAATTTGAATAGGCCTATATTTATTAATGAAATAATATTTCAATAAGTGATAGCTTAGAAAGTACCAGGTCCAGATGGAGTCACTGTAGAGTGAAAATTTACCATAACTTTATCAAATTATACCAATTCTCTATGATCTCTTCCAGAAGTTAGAAACAGAGGAAATCCTTCCTAGATCATTCTATGACACGGCATTGCCCTAATACCAAAACGACACTTCAAGAAAACTCCAGACCACTATCTCCCATGAAAAAAGGTGCAAAAATCCTCAGTAAAATATTAACAAATCAAATCCAACAATGTATAAAGAATTATACACCATGACCAAGTGGGATTTAACCCAGGGTTCAAGACTTGTTCAATATTCAAAAACCAATTAATGTAATCAATTATGTCAAAAGGCTGAAAAGGGAAATTACGTGATCATATCAATACAGAAAAAACATTTGATGAAATCCAACACCCGTTAAAGATAAAAGTTCTGAGCACACTAGGAATAGAGAGAAACTTCCTCAGGGTTTATTTTTTTAATCTCCATAAAAAACAAAGAAAAAATCTACAACTAACATGACACACAATGGTAAGAAACTTGAAGCTTTCCTGCTAAGATCAGTAATAAGGCAAGGATGTCTCCTTTCACCACATATTCAACATTGTAGCAGTAGTCCTAGCTAATTTGGATTAAAAAAAAAAAGTGTGTATGTTGGGAGGGGGATAAAAGGTGTATATATTGGGAAGAAATAAGACTTTGTTCATGGGTCACATGACCCATCTATGTAGAAAATCTAAATGAAAAACAAAACAAAATCCTAGAAGTAAAACCACAATAGCTAAGTTGCATAATTCAAGGTTAAAAAAGAAGTAAAGCATTAAAAGTCTCTCAACGATGGAGAACTGAGGATTGCTGGAGAGGAGGTGTGGTAGAGGGGATGGGCTAAATGGGTGGTGATGGGTATTAAGATGGGAACTTGTGATGAACACTGGGTGTTACATGTAAGTAAGGAATCACTAAATTCTACTCCTGAAATCAATATTACACTATATGTTAACTACCTAGAATATAAATTTTTTAAAAATGATACCAAAAAGAATGCAAGGTAAATGTAAAAGAATCACATGCTTTTCATATACTAGCAATGAACAAGTGAAATTTGAAATTATCATAGTTATCATTTTGTAATGTATAAAGATATCTAATTCAGGACACCTGGGTGGCTCAGCGGTTGAGCATCTGCCTTCAGCCCAGGGTGTGATCCTGGAGACCTGGGATCCAGTCTCACATCAGGCTCCCTGCATGGAGGCTGCTTCTCCCTCTGCCTGTGTCTCTGCCCCTCTCTCTCTCTCTCTCTCAATCTCTCTCTCTCTCTGTCTCTGTTTCTCATGAATAAATAAATAAAATCTTTAAAAAAAAATAAAGATATTTAAATCTTAGCTTGTGCATCTGAAATATTGTATGTCAATTATAGCTTAAAAAACAATACCACTTACATTAGCACCCCCCAAAATAAAATACTTAAACAAAATATGCATAAGATTCATATGATAAAAACTATACAACTCTGATGAGAGATATCAAAGAAGTAAATAAATGGAGAGATACACCGTGTTCATGGTTAGAAAAACTCTGTAAGATATCAGGGTTTCCAAAATTGATCTGTAGATTCAATACAATCTCAATCAAAATTTCGGTAAATTATTTTGTGGATATTGACAAGAAGATTCTAAAGTTTATATGGAGAGGCAAAAGACCCAGAATAGCCAACATGATATTGAAGGACAAGAACAAAATCAGGACTAACACTACTTGATTTCAAGATTTCCTATAAATTGGTAGTAATTAAGGCAATACAGTACTGGTGAAAGAATACACAAATAGACTAATAGAACAGAATACAGAGCCCAAAAATATACCCCCATAAGCACAATCAACTGATATTTGCTGAAATAATAAACACAATACAAGAGAGCAAAAAAATCTTCAAAACATGTTACTGGAACAATTATATATTCATATGCAAAAAAAATCTACATGCAGACTTTTTGACCTCCACAAAATTTAACTCAAAATTGATGATAAAAAATGATGATAGATTTAAATGTAAAACTATAAATTGCCTAGAAGATAACATAGGATAAAACCAAGATGATCTTGGGTATGGCAATGATTTTTTTTTAGAAAAAAATACTTTTTTAGATAGAATTTTCCTCATAATCCATGAACAATTAATTGGTAAGCTGGAGCTCATTAAAATTAAAAATGTCGAGCCTGGGGGCAAGATGGCTGAAGAGTAGGGTCCCCAAGTCACCTGTCCCCACCAAATTACCTAGATAACCTTCAAATGCGCCCCGGGACAGTAACAGACACCTGCCCCCGGGAGAGTGCGCCGAGCTCCCTAAGGGCTGCAGCGCGCACGGCGGGACCCGGAGCAGCTCGGAGGGGCTCGGGGGCGGTTCCGCGGAGGGGGCTGCGGGGCGGGAGCGCGAATCCAACAGCGCAGACCCGGAGCACTGGGCGCCGGGACACAGCCCAGGATCAGGCCTCCCCCCGGACAGGCAGAGGCCAGGAGGGCCCAGGACAGCAAGGACGCTCCTGCCCCAGCTGAGCAGATCAGCGGCCCCGCCCCGGAGCCTCCAGGCCCTGCAGACCGAGAGCTCCGGAGTTACTGCGGGGGCTGACTCCAGGGCTCCCCCCACTGCGGTTGTTCCTCCTGCGGCCTCACGGGGTAAACGACCCCCACTGAGCCCTGCACCAGGCAGGGGCAAGCAGCTCCCCCAAGTGCTCACACCTGAAAATCAGCACAACAGGCCCCTCCCCCAGAAGACCAGCTAGAAGGACCAGTTCCAGGGGAAGGCAAGGGACTTAAAGTATACAGAATCAGAAGATACGCCCCTGTGTTTTTGGTTGGTTTTTTTTTTTTTTTTTTTTGCTTTTTGATTTGTTTGCTTCCCCCACCCCTTTTTTTTCCCTTTCTTACTCTTTTATTTCTCTTTTTTCTTTTTTTCTTCCTTTTTTCTTTTTTCTTTTTCTCTTTTCTTTCCTTCTTTCTCTCCTTTCTTTTTCTCCTTTTCCCAATACAACTTTTTTTTGGCCACTCTGCACTGAGCAAAATGACTAGAAGGAAAACCTCACCTCAAAAGAAAGAATCAGAAACAGTCCTCTCCCACAGAGTTACAAAATCTGGATTACAATTCAATGTCAGAAAGCCAGTTCAGAAGCACTATTATACAGCTACTGGTGGCTCTAGAAAAAAGCATAAAGGACTCAAGAGACTTCATGACTGCAGAATTTAGATCCAATCAGGCAGAAATTAAAAATCAATTGAATGAGATGCAATCCAAACTAGAAGTCCTAATGACGAGGGTTAACGAGGTGGAAGAACGAGTGAGTGACATAGAAGACAAGTTGATGGCAAAGAGGGAAACTGAGGAAAAAAGAGACAGACAATTAAAAGACCATGAAGACAGATTAAAGGAAATAAACGACAGCCTGAGGGAGAAAAACCTACATTTAATTGGGGTCCCGAGGGCGCCGAAAGGGACAGAGGGCCAGAATATGTATTTGAACAAATCATAGCTGAAAACTTTCCTAATCTGGGAAGGGAAACAGGTATTCAGATCCAGGAAATAGAGAGATCCCCCCCTAAAATCAATAAAAACCGTTCAACACCTCGACATTTAATAGTGAAGCTTGCAAATTCCAAGGATAAAGAGAAGATCCTTAAAGCAGCAAGAGACAAGAAATCCCTGACTTTTATGGGGAGGAGTATTAGGGTAACAGCAGACCTCTCCACAGAGACCTGGCAGGCCAGAAAGGGCTGGCAGGATATATTCAGGGTCCTAAATGAGAAGAACATGCAACCAAGAATACTTTATCCAGCAAGGCTCTCGTTCAAAATGGAAGGAGAGATAAAGAGCTTCCAAGACAGGCAGGACCTGAAAGAATATGTGACCCCCAAACAAGCTCTGCAAGAAATTTTAAGGGGGACTCTTAAAATTCCCCTTTAAGAAGAAGTTCAGTGGAATAATCCACAAAAACAAGGACTGAATAGATGTCATGATGACACTAAACCCATACCTTTCAATAGTAACTCTGAACGTGAACGGGCTTAATGACCCCATCAAAAGGCGCAGAGTGTCAAACTGGATAAAAAAGCAGGACCCATTTATTAGCTGTCTACAAGAGACTCATTTTAGACAGAAGGACACCTACAGCCTGAGAATAAAAGGTTGGAGAACCATTTACCATTTGAATGGTCCTCAAAAGAAAGCAGGGGTAGCCATCCTTATAGCAGATAAACTAAAATTTACCCCGAAGACTGTAGTGAGAGATGAAGAGGGACACTATCTCATACTTAAAGGATCTATCCAACAAGACGACTTAACAATCCTCAATATATATGCCCCGAATGTGGGAGCTGCCAAATATATAAATCAATTATTAACCAAAGTGAAGAAATACTTAGATAATAATACACTTATACTTGGTGACTTCAATCTAGCTCTTTCTATACTCGATAGGTCTTCTAAGCACAACATCTCCAAAGAAATGAGACTTTAAATGATACACAGGACTAGATGGATTTCACAGATATCTACAGAACTTTACATCCAAACGCAACTGAATACACATTCTTCTCAAGTGCACATGGAACTTTCTCCAGAATAGACCACATACTGGGTCACAAATCAGGTCTGAACTGATACCAAAAGATTAGGATCGTCCCCTGCATATTCTCAGACCATAATGCCTTGAAATTAGAGCTAAATCACAACAAGAAGTTTGGAAGGACCTCAAACACGTGGAGGTTAAGGACCATCCTGCTAAAAGATGAAAGGGTCAACCAGGAAATTAAGGAAGAATTAAAAAGATTCATGGAAACTAATGAGAATGAAGATACAACCGTTCAAAATCTTTGGGATGCAGCAAAAGCAGTCCTGAGGGGGAAATACATCACAATACAAGCATCCATCCAAAAACTGGAAAGAACTCAAATACAAAAGCTAACCTTACACCTAAAGGAGCTAGAGAAAAAACAGCAAATAGATCCTACACCCAGCAGAAGAAGAGAGTTAATAAAGATTTGAGCAGAACTCAAATGAAATCGAGACCAGAAGAAGTGTGGAACAGATCAACAAAACCAGGAGTTGGTTCTTTGAAAGAATTAACAAGATAGATAAACCATTAGCCAGCCTTATTACAAAGAAGAGAGAGAAGACTCAAATTAATAAAATCATGAATGAGAAAGGAGAGATCACTACCAAAACCAAGGAAATACAAACGATTTTAAAAACATATTATGAACAGCTATACGCCAATAAATTAGGCAATCTAGAAGAAATGGACGCATTTCTGGAAAGCCACAAACTACCAAAACTGGAACAAAAAGAAATAGAAAACCTGAACAGGCCAATAGCCAGGGAGGAAATTGAAGAAGTCATCAAAAGCCTCCCAAGACACAAAGGTCCAGGGCCAGATGGCTTCCCAGGGGAATTCTATCAAACGTTTAAAGAAGAAACCATACCTATTCTCCTAATGCTGTTTGGAAAGATAGAAAGAGATGGAGTACTTCCAAATTCGTTCTATGAGGCCAGCATCACCTTAATTCCAAAGCCAGACAAAGACCCCACCAAAAAGGAGAATTACAGACCAATATCCCTGATGAACATGGATGCAAAAATTCTCAACAAGATACTGGCCAATAGGATCCAACAATACATTAAGAAAATTATTCACCATGACCAAGTAGGATTTATCCCTGGGACACAAGGCTGGTTCAACACCCGTAAACAATCAATGTGATTCATCATATCAGCAAGAGAAAAACCAAGAACCATATGATCCTCTCATTAGATGCAGAGAAAGCATTTGACAAAATACGGCATCCATTCCTGATCAAAACTCTTCAGAGTGTAGGGATAGGGGAACATTCCTCAACATCTTAAAAGCCATCTATGAAAAGCCCACAGCAAATATCATTCTCAATGGGGAAGCACTGGGAGCCTTTCCCCTAAGATCAGGAACAACACAGGGATGTCCACTCTCACCACTGCTATTCAACATAGTACTGGAAGTCCTAGCCTCAGCAATCAGACAACAAAAAGACATTAAAGTCATTCAAATTGGCAAAGAAGAAGTCAAACTCTCCCTCTTCGCCGATGACATGATACTCTACATAGAAAACCCAAAAGCCTCCACCCCAAGATTGCTAGAACTCATACAGTAATTTGGTAGCGTGGCAGGATACAAAATCAATGCCCAGAAATCAGTGGCATTTCTATACACTAACAATGAAACTGAAGAAAGAGAAATTAAGGAGTCAATCCCATTTACAATTGCTTCTAAAATCATAAGATACCGAGCAATAAACCTAACCAAAGAGGTAAAGGATCTATACCCTCAAAACTATAGAACACTTCTGAAAGAAATTGAGGAAGACACAAAGAGATGGAAAAATATTCCATGCTCATGGATTGGCAGAATTAATATTGTGAAAATGTCAATGTTACCCAGGGCAATATACACGTTTAATGCAATCCCTATCAAAATACCATGGACTTTCTTCAGAGAGTTAGAACAAATTATTTTTAAGATTTGTGTGGAATCAGAAAGGCCCCAAATAGCCAGAGGAATTTTAAAAAAGAAAACCATATCTGGGGGCATCACAATGCCAGATTTCAGGTTGTACTACAAAGCTGTGGTCATCAAGACAGTGTGGTACTGGCACAAAAACAGACACATAGATCAATGGAACAGAATAGAGAACCCAGAAGTGGACCCTCAACTTTATGGTCAACTAATATTCAATAAAGGAGGAAAGACTATCCACTGGAAGAAAGACAGTCTCTTCAATAAATGGTGCTGGGAAAATTGGACATCCACATGCAGAAGAATGAAACTAGACCACTCTCTTTCACCATACACAAAGATAAACTCAAAATGGATGAAAGATCTAAATGTGAGACAAGAGTCCATCAAAATCCTAGAGGACAACACAGGCAACACCCTTTTTGAACTCAGCCACAGTAACTTCTTGCAAGATACATCCACGAAGGCAAGAGAAACAAAAGCAAAAATGAACTATTGGGACTTCATGAAGATAAGAAGCTTTTGCACAGCAAAGGATACAGTCAACAAAACTAAAAGACAACCTACAGAATGGGAGAAGATATTTGCAAATGACCTATCAGATAAAGGGCTAGTTTCCAAGATCTATAAAGAACTTATTAAACTCAACACCAAAGAAACAAACAATCCAATCATGAAATGGGCAAAAGACATGAACAGAAATCTCACAGAGGAAGACATAGACATGGCCAACATGCATATGAGAAAATGCTCTGCATCACTTGCCATCAGGGAAATACAAATCAAAACCACAACAAGATACCACCTCATACCAGTGAGGATGGGGAAAATTAACAAGGCAGGAAACCAAATGTTGGAGAGGATGTGGAGAAAAGGGAACCCTCTTACACTGTTGGTGGGAATGTGAACTGGTGCAGCCACTCTGGAAAACTGTGTGGACGTTCCTCAAAGAGTTAAAAATAGACCTGCCCTACGACCCAGCAATTGCACTGTTGGGGATTTACCCCAAAGATACAGATGCAGTGAAACGCCGGGACACCTGCACCCCGATGTTTATAGCAGCAATGGCCACAATAGCCAATCTGTGGAAGGAGCCTCGGTGTCCATCAAAAGATGAATGGATGAAGAAGATGAGGTTTATGTATACAATGGAATATTACTCAGCCATTAGAAATGACGAATACCCACCATTTGCTTCAACGTGGATGGAACTGGAGGGTATTATGCTGAGTGAAGTAAGTCAATCGGAGAACAAACATTATATGTTCTCATTCATTTGGGGAATATAGATAATAGTGAAAGGGAATATAAGGGAAGGGAGAAGAAATGTGTGGGAAATATCATAAAGGGAGACAGAACATAAAGACTCCTAACTCTAGGAAACGAACTAGAGGTGGTGGAAGTGTAGGGGGGTGGGGGGTGGGGGTGAATGGGTAACGGGCACTGAGGGGGGCACTTGACGGGATGAGCACTGGGTGTTATTCTGTATGTTGGTAAATTGATCACCAGTAAAAAATAAATTTATTAAAAAATAATTAAAAATGTCTGCTCCGTGACAGGCAATGTCAAGATAATAAAAACACAGCCACAGACTGAAAAAAAATTTGCAAAAGACATATCTGATGAAAGACTGTTAGCTAAAATACGCAAAGAACCCTTAAAACTTGACAAGAAAAACAATACATTTTAAAAATAGACCATAGATTTTATCAGACACCTCACAAAGAGGATATACAAAGGGTATAACCATATGAAAAATTGTTCAATAGCGTATGTCACTAAAAAATGCAAATGAGATGTCACCACATACCTATAACGATAAGCAAACTCCACAGCAGTGACAGCACCAAATGCTGGTGAGAATGTGGAGCTCATTCATTGCTGGTGGGACTGCAAAATGATAGAGCCACTTTAGAAGATAATTAGGCAGTTTCTTAAAAATTCAATATTATCCTTATTGTTCCAAAAAGTGATCATGCTCCTTGATATTTACCCAGAAGAGTTAAAAATGTATGTTCACACAAAAGCCTGCACGTGGATATTTATAGTAGCTTTACTAATAATTTTCAACATTCGGAAGCAACCAAAATGCCTTTCAGTAGGTGAATGGATAAACTGTGGTACGTTCAGACAATGGAATATTATTCAACACTAAATATGTATTATCAAGACATGGAGAGACTTGAAGGGACCTTAAATGCATATTACAGTCAGTGAAGACAATCTGAAAAAGCTACGTACTGTACAACCCGACTATAGGACATTCTGGAAAAGGCAAAAGTATGGAGACAGTAAAAAGTTAAGTGGTCACCTGACAATGAGGGTGCTGGGGACAGATAAAGTACAGAGGATTTTTAGGGCAGCTATTCTATATGCTACTCCAGTGGTGAAAACGTATTGCATTACTCTAAATTTGTCAAAATACATAGAATGCATAATACTAAGAATGAACCATAATGTACAGGATGGACTTTGAGAGAAAGTAATGTGTCAATATAGCTTCATCCATTTTGACAAATATACCACCAGTATATAGAATGTTGATAGTAGGGAAAATTATGCATGTTTGGAACAGAGGGCATGTAGAAGCTCTTTATTCTTTCCTTTCAATTTTCCTATAAACCTAAACTGCTCTAAAAAAATAAAGTTTGTCAATTTAAAAAGATTTAAAAATTAAAATACATTTTAATATAGCAGACAGCAATTCAATCAATTGCATTTGTTATATATGTTCCAAAAATAAATATTATATACACTTTATAAGACATCTAGGTATCCAACTTCCCTTAGGTATACTGATATATGAAGAGATTCTACTAACTCAACATTAACCAATGTATTTGCCAAGGTATAGTTATAGTATGTAAGTTAATTTAAATAACCTCTTTTTAACTAGGGTTTCTTGCCTTGATCACATGCTAAAATTTTTTATTTCGCTTCACCTTAGATGCATTATATTATTTCTGTCATTATAATTGTATGTGGCTAGCTGCATTGCTTTCTCATAAGGAAATAAAGTAGACTCACCATTGACCATACAACATCATGGATATCTAATTTCTTAATATCCCTGTCATGGTGGGAGACTTATTATCTTGAACATGTTAATTCAAAAGGGTTACTACTAGAAGAAAGTTGCTGTTTTTACAATGATCCAACGGGTAAGTCTGTTCTCTGCTTTAGAATGGGATGATGAATGGCAAATATGCCTTAACACTAAGGAGAAAGTCATTTTGTGATGGACATATTATTGACAAGCTTCCTTTTAAAAATGTATACTGCTATCAAACATTTATACATACAATTACAGAAGATAAACACACACACTGTATCTCATGTAACATAAGCAGGCATGTGTGTTGACAACAAAGGGACAGAAAAATGCAGAAAGAACATTAGGTTGTATTGATATTTATACTCTTTTACTTTGAATAATCTCAAGCAGGGATAAGAATCACTGCTCGTTTGACCAGATTTGCCTTTGTGCCATGAATTTGTTTTGTTTGCTTCTAAGGACATACATCTATAGAGAGTAAACCTCTCTCATTCCCTCCAAATGGTCAGATACTTTTGAGTTATTTCTTTTAATGATCATTAAATATATTTATATGTTTAGACATTATGGGATTAGATACTAAGCATTATGCTATCATGCAAGAAGCTGGGTGATCTGGGCACCATTTCTGGCTACCACTGAGATGATCCTAAGAAAATCATTTGACTTGAGTGGTTTCAACTTATAAAGTGAGTTTTATGGTGCCTTATTACTATATTGCCTTCCAGTCTATTTATGAAGCAAACAGTTATTCCTACTATTCATTATACTATTTTAAGCAATGTCTAAGCAGAAACTTTCAAAGCTACCAGTAGCAGAAAAAGCATAGAAAAATATACCTAACCTTGAGAATATTTCTTTCTAATACTACTTCCTAGATAGCATGAGAGCCATTTTGCAAGACAAACTTAGTTTTTGTAATTCTTTAAATGTGAAAAAAGAAAAAGAGGAGAAAAAGGATTTAAGAGCTAATAATAAAAAGGTCCAGAATATTTGCTGTCTTAGGCATTTGCTATGTAGTGGCCAAGGTCATTAATACACCTACAATTTAGGCTCAGTTTGGTTCCAAGTTCTCTTAGCTACATTGCCAAGTCTGAAAAAACAAACATCAAATCAAAAAATAATAAAGATAAATAATCTCACCTCTGTTTTCTTAAGCTTCCAAAATACAGAGCTATTTTAAGGAATGGAACAGCTGCCTAGGGTATAACTGTGGGAGGGAATCTAAAATATCATTGGAAATAGACACAATGAAGAAATTTATATCTACCAGAAGTTATTCGGTTTGTAGTTGGAAGATTTTGATAAGCCTTTTTGCATGAAGGGGAAATTTGAACCCTCTGACAGACATATTCAACTCAAAATAGATTATTCAATAGCTTAGAAAAGTAAATATCTAGTTAACTGCAGAGCTTGTATTTGGCAAAATCCAGAGTACAGGGGCAGGGCAAAGTGATAAAGCAAAGATCGGCACTAGTACCATTAGTTCTTTTTCCTTGCCTTTCCCTAATGCTATATCCAGCCTTAATCTTTAAAAAAAAAAGATTTTATTTATTCATCAGAGACTCACAGAGAGGCAGAGACATAGGCAGAGGGAGAAGCAAGGTCCATGCAGGGAGTCCGATGTGGGATACAATCCCGGAACTCCGGGGTCACATCCTGAGCCAAAAGCAGATTCTCAATCGCTGAGCCACCCAGGTATCCCCAGCCTTAATCTTCAATTAAACATTTTACTCATATTTTAAAAATAGCCACTTGAATGTATATCAATCTTACCAGATATTTATAAGCTTTTATATATCATAGTCCTCTATCTCCATATTTTTTTTAAAAAGATGATTATGAGGACCTCAAGATAAGGTCACTCAATTTATTAAAATATTTTCTCTCTATCTTATTTACATGTGTCATAAAACTCTATCACATATCCACCCAAAAACCTGCATAGAGATGTTTATAGCAGCTGTATTCATAATTGCAAAAACTTGGAAGCTCCTAAGATGTCTTTCAGTAGGTGAATGAATTAACTGTTGCACACTCAAACAATTGACTATTATTTAGTGCCAAAAAGAAATGAACTATCAATCTGTGAAAGGACATGGAAGAAACTTGAATACATATTACTAAGTGAAAGAAGCCAATCAAAAGAGGGCTATATACTATATGATTCCAACCATATGACATTCTGGAAAAGGCAAAACCATGGAGACTGTAAAAAGTTAAAAGTGTTTGCCAGAGGTTGGGAGGAAGGAGGAATGAAGAAGCAAAGGATTTTTAGGGCAGTAAAACTACTCAGATACTGCAATAGTGGATATGTGGGCATAGAATGTATAACACCAATGTAAACTATAGACTTTGGGTGATCATGATATATTGGCATAGTTTCATTGATTGTGACAAATGCACCACTCTGGTGAGGAAGGTTTGATAGTCAAGGAGGCTATGCATGTGTAGAGATGGAAGGCTTATGGGAATTCTGTACTTTATGCTCAATCTTACTATAAACATGAAACTTGTCTACAATAATGGAATTTATTAAAAACAATAAAAATAACAATGAGCCTATCCAGGGTTCAAGTTCCAGATCAGTGTTACCTCCTGCCACATTTCATACTTGCCTTCTCTGATCTACACTCTCTAGTTCATTTCTGAACTCTAAGCACTTCTCACTTGGACCACTAATTCAGACCTTAGCATATATCCTGGCTTGCACTGTTAAAAACTCTTTCATAGATTTAGGCCACATTTTCCATGAAGTAAACATTTTTTCTGTAAAATCTAACCCGGAGTTGGACTTACTATGATTACAAAATCCTCATAAATTAGTGTATTTAATACTAACTTAATTGGAGTCCATTGAATTATACATATCCTTATGCTATTTAAAAAAGAAAAATCTCTGTTCTCAGAGTATCTTGCTGCTTCAGAGAAAATAATCCTGCTTAAGAAGTTGAGATCTGCATTCATAAAGGATTTTGCCCATATTAAATCTCATCTGCTATTGTGCTGCCTGAACCTTAAATGTTCAAAATCTGAAGTTGCTTTGTATCTTAACAAAACCCACTATTTGAAAATGTAGTTGGATAAAACACCAAAGCTGCTTGGGAAATAAAGCTACTAGAATTATTATATAAAATATGCATTAGTGACAAAACGCTTATGAGAAAACAAAGAACACCTATTTTTTCCTTCAGAGAAAGATGGCTAAATAAAATTACCTGCAATTATGTTTCTTATAAAAAAAAAGACCCTCTAACTCATTCTACTCTGCCTGGGAAGAAGTTTGCATACTGAATTCACAGTGTAGCATTAACAGGTCTTTGGTTGGTCCATTCTCAAAGTAGTCTAAGTTAGGTCCCTTGAATTATGAGAAATAACACTGCTTATCTCTGCTTACTGCTTCAACCTTTACCTGACTTTGAGGCAAAAAGGCATTACTACAGTATAGTGGACTTCACTGAATTTTTATTACATATACATAAGCAGTGAACCCTAAAATCCAAAGCCCAGGGCATTTGGAGACCTCAGGTTTACTCTCGGCTCTTTAAAACTCTGATTGTAGGATCCGAAAAATATGGAATTGGTTATATTAAGAAACGAACCATATTAAAAGTGAAACATCACCTTTGAAATATATTTCTGTATGTTGTTAGTAGGAGGGTTACAAATATCTGTAACAAGAATGAAAGAGAAAAAAAGAAAGAGGCAGTCAAAGAAAGATCCATCATCTTCATTCTATCATGGGCTGCTTTATCACTGCCATTTTTGTTCCCCTGGTTTTTTTTTTCTCTTAGTCAAAACTCAATTATGGAAATGTTTTTAGCTTATCAGCTTAAAAACAATGAACACTGGCATATGACTAAATTATAGGATTAATTTCTTCATGAAATCTTTGCATCTTAAAGATCAAATTTTAGTAATAATAATTTATCAATGGAGAGATTGTGAGCTGTGTCCAGGGTAGCAAGCCTGATAGAGCTCTTTGTCTATGTCAGAAGGCTGACAGCATTCAGCGGCAACAGCACAGCTTAGCTGAGCCCTTGCAGCTATACATCACTACTGTCAGATCCCAGTGTACCCTCTGGTGTTAGTAACAGAAAAATGTGGAGATAGGACATTGCCATAGTCAAAGCAGTGAGTACTTTTGTAAGGTAGCTGGCAAAACAAAAAGATTGTCTATCACAAAGGCAGAGATGTCACAGACTGTGAATTTCTTGGAGGCAAATTTTAGCAGAAATCAACAGAAAACCAATGGGAACCCAATCATCACCAAGACATATGGGAAAATTTCAATCTCCAGGGAAGAAAAACTTATCTCAAGTAAGCAGCAGGCAGAGGTTGGTAAAAGGGTACAAACTTCAGTTATAAGATGAATAAGATCTGAGGATCTCACATCTAACATGGTGAATACAGTCGATAATAGTGCAATATATAATTACAATTTGCTAAAAAGTAGAATGTAAAGGTTCTTATAAAAAAATAAGTATGTGAAGTAATGGATATTTTAATTACCCCCAGGGTAAGAATCAAATCATCATGTTGTAAATGTTAAATATATTACAATTTTATTTAACAACTAACCCTCAGTAAAGCTGAAAAAAGTTAACTATTTAAAACTGTAACTCCAATTTGTTAAAAATAAAATATTCACTTTTCTAGAAGGTAACACTCACAGATTTTGAGGATTAAAATGCAGACATATCTTTCACAAGCACAATATTCAATTTACTACAAGGTGTAAGACATCTGACCAACAAGAAACCAAGTTTAGATGATAAAAAGGAATTTGAGTCCCTGTAAGCATATTAAGATAGTGAAAAAGAATAAGCAGGTGAGGAGCAAAGGGTAAGTAAGAAAGGACCAAATGATGTAAGAGGAGACATACATTAATAGACTGGGCAAAATGAAGAGGACAGTTAGTCCCTGGATAGAACTAGGGTAGAAGTTCTAGATCGGAGCTGTCAAAATATTACACATGAGTCTGACTTGATAAGTGGAGATTTGGAGATATAATATGGGCTCCATAGGGAGGCTGAGTTTGGCTGTGTTTCTCACATAGTGGTCTGTAGACCATCTACCTACCTACAATAGCATCACCTTGACTCCTGGTCATCATACAGATTCTGCTGCCCTGTCATAGCTATAGGGTCACATGGCCACAGTGAATCTGAATCTGCAGATAAGAGATAGGAAGCTTCAAAACTGATGCTGGATTATTTGTATACCCAGAGAAATGTAGGAACTTTTGAGGTAGTCTCAAAGTTAAGATGCTTCCATTATGGGATTTGGTGAGTGAGACAGAGATGCAGAATAACAAGAGAGATGAAGATAGTTGAGATTCCTTGTATACAGAACAAGGCTATGTTATCTGTGATGCCCACCTCTGCTTCTTCTGTACCCCTGATGTCTGTTTTCCTCATAATTTGCTCATCTATTCTATGCCTAAAATTTTTTCCTCTAGTATATATTAAAAAAAAAAGATTCCCTAATCTTCAAGACTCTGTTCATATTGGTTTGTTACACATGAGTTCTAAGATAATCACCTTTATGTTGATGCACGGTCAAAGGTGTGAGGTAATGCAAACCTAAGGTGCATTAAAAGCTCAACTTTGAGATATTCATTTCCTTCCTGAAATACCACTTAAGATATAAAAGTGTTTGAACATACTCTGGAATTTGGATATTCTAATGTTTAAAGCAAAAGCTTATCTTGGCAGCATTTCCTTTTCTTTCTAGTGGGAGATTTTCAAGGCAATTTTTCTATACATATTACTCATTCAGATGAGTTGGTTATAAAATAGCTAAGAAAACATGACCCAAAACATTTATGTAGTTAAACACATCAGGAAAGAGTATTTTTCTCCAAATGATTACTGTATTTAATTCAAAGAACAGCATTCAAAAAATATTTAAGAAATTTTCATAATACATCTGGATTACTTTATGTCATTAAAATATGCCGCACCATTTAACAAGAGTTTACATTTTAAAAAAATCTTAGTGAAAGAGCACCTGGGTAGCTCAGTCAGTCAAGGATCCATCTCTTGATTTCAGCTCAGGTATTGATCTCAGGAGCCGGGGATCCAGCCCTGCGTGAGGCTTGTGCTCGGTGCCGAGTCTGCTTGTCCCTCTCCCTCTGTTCCTCCCCCTCTAGCTTGTACTCTCTCTAAGATAAATAAAATCTTTAAAAAAAATCTTAGTGAAAGTGCATTTTCTCAATGTTGTACTACATAGATAATCCCATATACTATTAAATTGAGCAAGTTAGACTAAAAATATGAAACTATATAATCTCAAAACAATTAATGGGATTGAATAAATGAAAATGAACAATCAGAAACTAATTAAGTTGATTATTAAATATTATTACTGGGATCTAGTTAATCAATTAGTACATACTGAACAAGCATATTTCTTAATCTAAATTAAGTATGTGATTAAGAAACTTAATTTATCTTTAATGATGTGATTATCATTCTATAAATTTAATGCTATACAATTTGGTGAAATTTTACTTCTCTTAGGTGGAGGATAATACAATACCTCACATGTGATAGATATTGCACAGTCAAATAATTAGTTTTAAAATTACAATGTCTCTGGAGTTTTTTACAAAACCTACTTGGAATCAATATTCTATGTGGGAAAGTGAGATTAGTAGTCCAGCCATGACAGGGGTAAGCAAGCACCTGTTAAAAGTAAGCTAATCCCCAGTTCTAAATGCAGGTTTAGGATGTGCCAGGTCAGAACTGCATGGCTAGTACATTCATTGTACTATAGCTTTCAGTGAGAAAGAGGCTAAACAGCACACCTGTGAATGCCTTTTAGTGAAAGTTTCTTTTGAAGGTACTGGCTTTATCGAAATACCATGCCATCACCTCCCTGGTTCAGACTTCTACCACAGGCTTCCATAGAAGGATAAATATTCTATTAAGCAACATTCCCTTTCCTAAGATCAGTATTGATAGTATTTCAGTGAACAAGATATATGAGGATAATTGATTCAACTTTGTAGGCCGAGGCAGAAGGACTCAAAAGTAAAGGGAAAATTTGAAGATGTTAAATAGGAAAAAAAAAATTATGTAATGATATACCAGAAAAAATAACAAGAGATATAATCAAAAAGTAAATAGTGATTCTCAAAGTGTGAAACATAGAACTTTGGGCATTCTTAAGACTCTTTCAGCAGATCCAAGAGGTCAAAACTATTTTCATACTATTGTTAAGATTTTCTTTGGCATTTTTCCCACCGTGCTGGCATTTGTACTGATGTGTACAAAAACAATATTGGGTAAAAAGGCTGGGGCTTTAGCATGAATCAAAATAGTGACACCAAATCAAACTAGTACTATTGTATTCTTTGCTGCCACATACTCATGGAATAGTAGTTTAATTTAAGAATAAACTTGATGAAGCAGTCAAAATTAATTTCATTAAATATTGACCCTTGAATTAACATATTTTAATGAAATGTAAAGTGTGCGTAAAGCAGTTCTCTGCTGCCAATATACAATGGCTTTCTTGAGTTAAAGCACTTACATAATTGGCTGGAGTTATGCCCTAACTAGCCACATTTTTAGAAAACACTATTTTTTTGCCTGAAAAACAGACAAACCATAGTTATTCAGGTGTAAATACCTGGCACACATTTTCTTGACAATTTAGAAAATGAAACTTTCATTTCAAGGAGTACTACTGACAGTATTTGTGGCCAACAATAAAACTTAAGCATTCAAGCAAAAATTAGAATTTTGGAAACTTTATATTCTCAATCATGAACTTCCCAATTCTAGAAGACTTTTAAAATGAAACTGGTAAGTTAAATTAGTGAACCTGATACTTTTATACTATATAATTAAGTGTGTTATCATCTGGAAGATCTATATACCTTAATGAACCAACATTTTCCAAAAGACCAGTGCATGATATTCAAAAACTATGTATGTATTTTCATTAAAGGTCTATTCAAAAATGTAAGATAAATCAATGAATTTTACGGTACAAGAGTATGAAATTCCATTGACATGGCTTATAGATTCTACTAGGCAACTAATTTTTAAGAAAATATCCCTTCTTGAATTTCCTATATTGTCAAAGAAGGATAGCCACAACTATCTGGAACAGCTAGGAAAATGTCTTCCCTTTTCTAAGGTTGAATTTTTTCCATATGCTGAACCAAACTATGTTCATTGTAGATTGGATAAAAAAGCAGCTATGAGAATTCAGCTGTCTTCTTTCAGGCCAGACATTAAAAAGATTTGCAAACATTATAAAACAATATCACTATTAGTAACTTTGGGGGAAAATATAGGTTAATTTCATTTAAAAAATATATTATTGATCATAACATGTAATTGGCTTACTATTATAATTTTAATGATGTATAAATAATAAATTTAAAAGTTCTATTTTAATGTTTAATATAGTAAATATCAATAGATAAAATTCAGATAAACAGAAGATCTTTGGAGGTCTTCAATAATTGTAAGAATGTAAAGGGACCCTTGAAAACAACTAGCCTTTATGTTTTCTTGCCTATAAAATGTGTACAAATATGTTATGATGAGGACTAGTACATAGACATAGTAAGAATCTAAATTAAAGCAAATTATGAATATAAATTCAGAAGAGGACAAGAGGAAGATGAAATCACATAAAGGACGATAGGGAGCTTTAAATGTTACTAAGAAAGTTCTGATTCTCAAGTTGGACATAGAGCTTATTCATATGCATTTTACTATGTATTTCACAATTTACATATATTCTGTTATATCAACTATCTCAAAAATTTAAAGTTAGAAGTAGGATTCTAAGTAACAACTAATTAGAATATAGGAATGGGAAAAATTGGAGGTCAGTTGAAGTATGCTAATGTTTTGTTTCTCATAAAATAAAAACACCTATGAATTTTATCTTCTCAGGGGAAAATATAAATATGTTTGTGGAACACTGGAGGATGACATATGAAGTATAAACTAGAACTTCCAAACAATGACATTTTTTTAAAGTTTGTTTTAAAGTTATTAAAAAATAAAAATTAAATTTTTTTTAAATTTAAAAAGTTATTAACTAAAGATAAGAATGCATCAAAAGAAGTCATACCATGCATCTTTTCCAACCACAAATGCTATGAAACTAGAGATCAACAACAACAAAAATACTTGAAAAGGTACAAATACATGCTATTAATAATGAATGGATCAACTAGGAAATTAGAGGAAATAAAAGATTACATGGAGAAAAATTAAAAGTTTTTTCCCTTTCAATTTATTGAGAATTGTTTTGTGACCTCATATATGATCTATTCTAGAGAATTACATGTGCACTTTAAAAAAATGTGTGTGTTCTACTGTTTTACGGTGAAATGTGCTAAGTGATACACCTGTTAGATATATCTTGTCCAATGTGTCATTATTTAATTGTTGATTTTCTGTTTCGATGATCTATCCATTGACGTAAATGGGGTGTTTAAATCTCTACTTCTAATGTATTACTATTGATTTCTTTGTTATTAGCTGCTTTATGTATTTAGGTGTTCCCATGTTGGGTGCATAAATATTTACAATTTTTATATCTTTTGTGTGTTGTTCCCTTGATGATTCTATGGTGTCTGTCTTTGTCCCTTGTTACATTCTTTATTTTAAAGTCCATTTTGTTAGTTCTAACTATTATTACCTTGGCTTTCTTTTTACTTTCATTTGCATGATAAATACTTTTCCATACCTTAACTTTCAATCCACATGTGTGTTTAGGTCTGAAACGAATCTTTTATAGGTAGCCTATTGATAGGTCTTGCTTTTTTATCCATTCTGTCACCCTATGTCTTTTGTTTGGAACATTTAGTCCATTTATATTCAAAGTAATTATTGATAGGTATATACTTTTTTCCATCTTATTCTTTTTGATGGCTGTTTTTATAGTCCTCTGCTTCTTATCTTGCTCTCTTCTGTCAAAATTTGTTGGCTTTCTTCAGTGATATACTTGGATTCTTTTCTGTTTATTCCTTGCATATCTATTACCAGCTTTGATTTGTTTTTACCGTTAGGTTTGGTATAACATTGTGCCTATATAGCAGTTTATATTAAGTTGATGGTCACTTAAGGTAGAAACCATTCTTTACTCCTCTTCTCCCAATGTTTTAGGTATATGGTATCATACTATATAACCTTTTATTTGTAAATCCTTTGATTTTTTAAAAATTTATTTGTTTATTTGAGAAAGAGATGGGGAGGGGTTGACAAAGAGAAAGGGGGAGAATATCAAATATGTTTCCTCTTGAGCACAGACCCTGATGTGGGGCCCAATCCCATGACCCTGAGATCATGACCTGGTTTAAAATCAAGTCAGATGCTCAAGCAACTGAACTATCCATGCACCCCTATAGATAATACTTAATTTTACTGCTTTTGTGTTTCCCACTTTCCTTACTTCTATTTGATTATTTTTCCCACCATATTTTGAATGTATCAACAATTAAACAATGACACATTGGACAAGATCTATTTAACAGGTGTATTATTCAGTACATTCCACCATAGAACAGTAGAACACACAAGTTTTTTAAAGTGCACATGCAATTTTCTAGAATAGATCATATATGAGGTCACAAAACAATTCTCAATAAATTGAAAAAGATTGAAGTCATACCATGCATCTTTTCCAACTATAACACTATGAAACTAGAGATCAACGACAACAAAAATGCTCGAAAAGGTACAAATACATGCTATTAATAATGTATGGATCAACTAGGAAATTAGAGGAACTAAAAAAAAATTACATGGAGGCAAATTAAAATAACACATTGGTCCAAAACTCTTTGGGATGCAGCAAAAGCTGTTTTAAGAGTGAAATCTTGAGCAGCCCAGGGGGCTTAGCAGTTTAGCACCACCTTCACCCTAGGGCCTGATCCTGGTCCCGGATGGAGTCCCACATCAGGCTCCCGGTGTGGAGCCTGCTTCTCCCTCTGCCTGTGTCTCTGCCCCTCTCTCTCTCTCTCTCTGTGTCTCTCTCTCTCTCTCTTTCTGTGTGTGTGTGTGTGTCTCATGAATAAATAAATAAAAGTTAAAAAAAAAAAAGAGTGAAGTCTTAGCAATACTGGCCTACATGAAGAAGAAAAACAACCACTACCTAACCTTACTCCTAAAGGAGTTAAAAAAAATAAAAAGAAAAAAGAAAAAAGAAAGGAACAAACAAAATCCCAAACCAGTAGAAGGGAATAATAAAGATTAGAGCAGAAATAAATGACACAGAAACAGAACAAAACAAAACAAAACAAACCACAATATAACATATCAATGAAGCCAGGATCTAGTTCTTTGAAAGATCAACACAATTGACAAACCTTTAGCCAGACTCATCAATAAAAACAAAAACAAAAACAAAAAAAACAAAAACAGAGAGGACTCAACAAAACTACAAATGAAAGAGGAGAAACAACTGACACAACAAAAATACAAAGCATTATAAGAGAATATTATGACTAATTATATGCTAGCAATTTAGACAATCTTGAATAGATAAATGCCTAGAAACATAATCTACCAACATTGAAGCAGGAAGAAATAGAGAACTTGAACAGACAAATTACCAGCAATGAAACTGAATCCACAACCAAACAGCTCCCAATTAAACAGAAGTCCAGGACCAGAGCCTTCACAGATGAATTTTACCAAACATTTAAAGAGTTCATATCAAATAAAATAAAAAAATAAAAGAGTTCATATCAATTCTCAAAAAATTCCAAAAAAAAAATAGGAGGAGGAAAACTTCCAAGTTCACTCTATGAGGCCAGCATTACCCTGAAACCAAAACCAGATAAAGACCCTACAAAAAAGAGAACTGCAGACGAATACCTCTCATGAACACAGATGCAAAATTTCTCAACAAAATATTGGCAAGCCACATTCAACAATACATTAAAAAAAAACATTCACCATGATCAACTTAGAATGATTCTAAGGATGCAAGTATGTTTCAATATATGCAAATCAATGTTCTACATCATATCAACAAGGGTAAAAAACCATATGATCATTTCAATAGATGCACAGAAAACATTTGACGAAGTACATCCATTCATGATAAAAACCCTCAATGAAGTAGGTTTAGAGAGAACATACCTCAACATAATTAAGATCATATATGAAAATCCCGTAGCAAACAGCATATGGGGAAAACTGAGAGCTGTTCCCCTAAGGTCAGGACCAAAACATAGATGACCATTCTTACTGCTCTCATTGAACATAGTACTGGAAGTCCTAGTCACTGTAATCAGACAACAACAAGAAAATAAAAGGCATCCAAAAGTAAGGAAGAAGTAAAACTTTTACTATTTGCAGAAGACCTGATAATATATATTGAAAACCCAAAGTCTCCACCAAAAGACTATTAGAACTGATAAGTGAATTCAGTAAGGTCACAGGATACAAAATCAATATACAGAAATTTGTTGCATTTATATGTACTTACAATGCAGGACCTGAAAGAGAAATTAAGGAAAAAACCCCATTTACAATTGTACCAAAAATAATAAAAAACCTAGAAATAAACTTAACCAAGAAAGTAAAACACCTGTACTCTGAAAACTATAACACATTGGTAAAAGAAATTCAAGCAAACACAAAGAAATGTAAACATATTGCATGCTTGTGGATTAGAACAAAATACTGTTAAAATGTCTATACAATCCAAAACAATCTGCAGATTTAATGCAATCCCTAACAGAACACCAACAATATTTTTCACAGAACTAGAATAAACAATCTTAAAATATGTATAGAACCACAAAAGACCCTGAATAGCCAAAGCAATCTTGGAAAACAAAACTGGAAATATCAACAATCCCAGCTATCAAGATACATTGCAAAGCTCTAATAATCGAAACCATATGGTACTGGCACAAAAACAGACTAATAGATCAATGGAAGAGAACAGAGAGCCCAGAAATAATCCCATGATTATATGGTTACTTAATCTTTGACAAAGAAGAATATGCAATGGGAAAAAGATCGTATCTTCAAATGCTGTTGGGAAAATTGGTCAGCAACATGCAACAGAATAAAACTAAACTTTCTCACACCATATACAAAAAACACCCCTTTAAAACGGAGTAAAGACCTAAATCTGAGACCTGAAACCATAAAACCCTAGAAGAGGGCATAGGCAGTAATTTCTCTGACATCGACCAACATTTTTCCAGATATGTCTCCTGAGGCAAGAGAAACAAAAGCAAAAATAAGCAATTGGGACTACATCAAAATAAAACACTTCTGCACAGCAAAGGAAACAATCAACAAAACTAAAGACAAGCTGCTGAATCGGGAAATATATTTGCAAATGACACATCGTAAAAGGTTAGTATTCAAAATATATAAAGAACTTATACCACTCAGCACAAAAAAACCCAAATAATCCAATTAAAAAGAAAACATGAACACACATTTCTCCAAAAAAGGCAGAGATGGCCAACAGACACACGAAAAGATGCTCACATCACTCATCACTGGGGAAATGCAAGTCAAAACCATGAGCTATCACCTCACACCTGTCAGAATGGCTGACATCAAAAACACAAGAAACAAGTGTTGGTGAGGATGTGGAGAAAAAGAAATCCTTGTGCACTGTCAGTGAAAATGCAAACTGGTGCAGCCACTGTGGAAAACAGTACAGAGGTCCTTCAAAAAATAAGAATAGAACTACTCTATGATCCAGTAATTTCACTACTGGGTATTTACCCAAAGAATATAAAAATATGAATTCAAAAAGATATATTCACCCCTATGTTTACTTGGGCATTATTTACAATGACCAAATTATGGAAACAGCCCAAGTGTCCATTGATAGATGAATGGACAATGAAGCTGTGGAACACACACACACACATATTACTCAGCCATAAAAGGAATGAAATCTTACTATTTGCAATGGTATGGATGGATCAAGAAGGTATAATGTTAAGTGAAATAAGTTGGTCAGAGAAAGACAAATACCATAAGATTTCACTCATACATGGATTTAAGAAACAAAGAAAAAAAGAAACACACCAAGTAACAGACTCAACTGTAGAGAACAAACTGAGGGCCACCAGAGAGAGGTAGGTGGGGGAGGGAATGGGGAAATAGGTAGAGGGGATTAAGAGTACTCTTATCCTGATGAGCACTGAGTAATGTATAGAATTGTTGAATCACAATACTGTATACCTGAAACTAATATAATACTATACATTAACATTCTATCCTAGAACTAACATTTTATACAGAATTAAAATTAAAAAAAAATGATTTGGACTAGAGCAGGCCTAAAGTTTACAATGCATTTTGGTGAATTTATAAATTAGTCTATTATTTTGTTCATTAAAAAAGAAGCAATTTGGAAGATTCAGTAACATATACCCATGTGTTTCTAAGAAAATTATCTTGTGTATGATACAATCTAATGAAATTATTAGAAAAAGTGGACAAATTTTCAGTCTTATGAACCTCTCAGACCTCTTTCAGAATTTGACATAGTAAAGAAAACAACTAAGAAATTTATATAGTATATTGACCAGCAATACCAGCTCTATATCACTAGAGAAGAAATTTTTAGGCAAATCTCCAAATACAACTCACAAACTTAAGATAAGCTGAAAAAAGAAGTGACATATTAGTGTTTTGGGGTGTGTGTGTGTGTGTGTGTGTGTGTAAAATAAAGAATTCATCAGAATATTTAAGAAACTCCTATTAATTCATATACAAAGGCATGTAATAAGAAAAATGTGGGCAAAGAGTAAAAGGGTACAACAAACATATGAAAAAGTGTCCAACTTAATTGGTAATCACAAGAATGGAAATCAAAGGAATGATATATTTCACATTCGACTGGCAAAAATGTAAAAATCCAATAATTAGTACATAGAAAGGATTTTTTAGTACATTCTACAGGGTGCAGAAATTGATACAATTATTTTGGAAACCAATTTGTCAATACCCAGTACATTGAAAATATGCATGCCATCACCCAGTTCAGTTTTTTTTTTAATTTATTTTTTATTGGAGTTCAATTTGCCAACATATAGCATAACACCCAGTGCTCATTCCATCAAGTGCCCCCCTCAGTGCCCGTCACCCAGTCACCCCCACCTCCCTTTCCACTACTCCTTGTTCATTTCCCAGAGTTAGGAGTCTCTCATGTTCTGTCTCCCTCTCTGATATTTACCACTCATTTTTTTCTTTCCCCTTTATTCCCTTTCACTATTTTTTATATTCACCAAATGAATGAGACCATATAATGTTTGTCCTTCTCCGATTGACTTATTTCACTCAGCATAATACCCTCCAGTCCCAGTTCAGTTTTACCTCAAGCTATTTTTGCTAAGGTTGTTTTTGCACATATGTTTGAGGAGATGTGCAAAGAAATGTTCATGACAGCATTGCTAGTAATGTGAAAAAGCTGATGGAAACATTTAACAATAGATCAATATAAATTGCAATGTATTAATTGATCGAAATATTATGCAACCATTAAAATGAATGAGCTAGGTTCATATATGTCAAAATACATATATAAAAAAATAATAACCTTGTGTGAAACAAGAGCAAGGTATTTGGATAGACATGTAGATAGGTAGACAGACCTGTATACCTATATATATGAATATGTGTATCCTATATATTTAAATACACTCAAATTCTACAATATGCAACCTATTATTTCTAACTACACATGGTTTGTAAATGTATAGAAACATGTATTTATGATTAGAGAGCAGATAAGGTAAGGAGGCTTGCTCTAGAACCCACAACTAGGGATAAAGACTGAGGAGGAAAAGAGGAACTTACATTTATAAGCAATATTTTTTCCTTTTATTAAATAAAAGTAACAGAGGTAAACATATACACATATATATATGTATATATATAAATATATATCAGCCTCCCCTAGGAATATTTTCATTTTAAGCCTTGCCTCTCTTGGAATGAAAGTCTTTACTCCTCAATATTGAATAGTAAGTTTCAATAAGCAGGGAGAGATGTGTTCTGAGCTTGAGAGCAGCAGCCAGTCTGAATTCACATTACATATTCAGTTATACGCTCTGCCTATTATTATGACTCTATGTGCCATCAGGCAAGAATCAAACACAAGTTTTCTTTTGTTCTAAAAACAAAAACCAAATCCATCCTCTCTTATAATGTCTCGTTTTTATAGACACATATACTGAATATACAGCAAAATAGAGTAAAAAAGGTGCTAAAATCATATTACATTAATGTCATTACCACATGAATTTCTTTATAAGAGATGTCTTTCTTTATAAGAGATGTCTTCTTTGATTATAATGTCTTTATTTCTTGATCTTTTCTATTTAAAGCAAATTTTATAAGAAAAAGATAAATCTTAATTTAAATAATAGCATGTTATACTTAAGATATTCCAATGATTCTTCTAACATTATTGGTTTCTTAGAAAAAAACCATCTTCTATCCAGGCTCTCCCCTGCTGCTTCTCATGGTAATTTTAATTGCAGATTATTCTCATTTTGCAGCATTACTGATAGGTTGGAAACAGATGACATACATCATTAATTGCTGTGTATAGAACACTGCATTTCAAAAACCTGTCTTTTTTGCCCAAGATTTTGTCTGATATTAGGAAATGGCTTTGTTTTCTTCATTAGGACAATCGTTACTGAAAACAATGTAGCTTTTCCAATTATTCCCAGTTTCCTTACACTAAACTCAAGGCCTGGATTAGCCTTCCCTCCTGTCTGGTCTCTCTCATCATTTCCTTTATATACTTAGTGTTGGTGCTTTAAAAGATGTCCATACATATTTTTGAATTGCCTTTCCCTAGCATGGTGATGTTTCATGGAATTATCTCAAACTTTTTGTTTCTCTCCATCTTTCCTCAGTTTGCATCTAATGAAAAAGAACAAAAAGGAGTATTTCTTTGCCTATTTTTGTTTATAGTCTTTCTTCCAGGGACACCTTGGTGGCTCAGTGGTTGAGCATCTGCCTTTGGCTCAGGTCATGATCCCAAGGTCCTGGGATTGGATCCCACATCAGGCTCCCCGCAGGAAGCCTGCTTCTCCCACTGCCTATGTCTCTGCCAATCTCTGTGTCTCTCATGAATAAATAAAATATTTTTAAAAATTAAGTCTTTCTTCTATGTTTTAGTTTAGCATAAACTAGTTCCCTCTTCCACTTACTGTACAGACCAGTTGTGTAGGCGGATATATATAAAATGGACAGTGTGAAAAGTACAAAGGCACTAGTGAGTGTAGAAGTCACAACAAGAAGGGCACCTCAGTGTGTGATGTTCAGTGATCAAATGGTTTAGTGTGCTCATGGTTTAAAATTTAAGGCATAGGAAGTTGGCATGATAGAGGTACACAAGGGCTGTGCTTAGATGGGATCAGGCATTGGAATTAACTCTGTAGAATATCAGAAGGATTGTGTACAAAGGACAAAATTATCAGATATATATGCATTTGGAGGAAAAACAAACACTCAGCTCAAAGCAGGGACCTACCAAGGTAGGTGATAGTTAACATATCATTAAAATTTGAGGGTAAGTTCCCCTTCTAGAAATTGCCTATGAGGTAATTTTGAACAACCTTCTACTGAAAAAAAACTACTAGACCTGGAAGGACAGATCAAGACAATGTTCCCAATTAGATTAAGTTGATGTGGGATTTTTTTTTTAATTTATTTTTATATTTAAGTCTTTCTAGTTTCCTACCAGAAGTAAATTTGATAAGTCATAGTGACTAAAATATCAAAAGTAATTTTAAAAATCTAGGTGGAAAAAGAATAAAAATAAAAAAATAAAAATCTAGGTGGATAAAAAAGTTGTTATTCATCACATATTTAAATAAATGTGTTTAGCATTTTCAAGGACATAAAAGATTAAAATTTTTAGCAAGTAAGATGAAATTTTAAAAGCAGAATTGCTAGAATTTAAAAACAATCAATTTAAAAATAACTCGGTAGGTAAGTTCAATAAGATTAGGTGTAAGAGAAATAGTAAACAAAAAGAACATTCAGAAGAAAATATCTAGGATGAAACACAGGGAGATAAAATGGAAAACACAGAAAAAAGCATAACTCAAATACACGATAAGGTGAAAAGGACTAACATAAGTCTAACTGGAATCCTAGAAGGGAATACTAAATAACAAATACAAAAGTAATGTAAGTAATATTTGAAGAGGTAATGACTAAGAACATTACAAATCTTTTTCTTTTTCAAAAAATAAGCCAACTCAAAATGCACAAATTTTAACAAACACATACACAGAAGAAAGTAAGCAAGCATGAGAGAGAAAGCCACATAGGTACATCAGAGTAAACTTCTTAAAAATTAAAGACAAGGGATCCCTGGGTGGCGCAGCGGTTTGGCGCCTGCCTTTGGCCCAGGGCGCGATTCTGGACACCCAGGATCGAATCCCACATCGGGCTCCCGGTGCATGGAGCCTGCTTCTCCCTCTGCCTATGTCTCTGCCTCTCTCTCTCTCTCTCACTGTGACTATCATAAATAAAAAAAAAATTAAAGACAACAAGAAAAATGTTAAAATCACCAGGGGTGGAAGATGTGGTATAGCAGTTACGGTGCAGAATACCTTCAATTAACAATTAACTATTCCCCTTTAAGACGAAGTCCAATGGAACAATCCACAAAAACAGGGACTGAATAGGTATCATGATGACACTAAACTCATATCTGTCAATAGTAACTTAATGAATGGGCTTAATGACCCCATCAAAAGGCGCAGGGTGTCAGACTGGATAAAAAAGCATTTTTATTTGCTGTCTACAAGAGACTCATTTTAGACAGAAGGACACCTACAGCCTGAAAATAAAAGGTTGGAGAACCATTTACCATTCGAATGGTCCTCAAAAGAAAGCGGGGGTAGCCATCCTTATAGCAGATAAACTAAAATTTACCCCGAAGACTGTAGTGAGAGATGAAGAGGGACACTATCTCATACTTAAAGGATCTATCCAACAAGAGGACTTAACAATCCTCAATATATATGCCCCAAATGTGGGAGCTGCCAAATATATCAATCAATTAATAACCAAAGTTAAGACATACTTAGATAATAATACAATTATACTTGGTGACTTCAATCTAGCACTTTCTACATTCGATAGGTCTTCTAAGCACAATATCTCCAAAGAAACGAGAGCTATAATGATACACTGGACCAGATGGATTTCACAGATATCTACAGAACTTTACATCCAAACTCAACCGAATACACATTCTTCTCAAGTGCACATGGAACTTTCTCCAGAATAGACCACATACTAGGTCACAAATCGGGTCTTAACCGATACCAAAAGATTGGGATCGTCCCCTGCATATTCTCAGACCATAATGCCTTGAAATTAGAACTAAATCACAAGAAGAAGTTTGGAAGGACTTCAAACATGTGGAGGTTAAGGACCATCTTGCTAAAAGATGAAAGGGCCAACCAGTAAATTAAGGAGGAATTAAAAAGATTCATGAAAACTAATGAGAATGAAGATACAACCGTTCAAAATTTTGGGATACAGCAAAAGCAGTCCTGAAGCGGAAATACATCGCAATACAAGCATCCATCCAAAAACTGGAAAGAACTCAAATACACAAGCTAACCTTACACCTAAAGGAGCTAGAGAAAAAACAGCAAATAGATCCTACACCCAGCAGAAGAAGAGAGTTAATAAAGATTTGAGCAGAACTCAATGAAATCGAGACCAGAAGAACTGTGGAGCAGATGAACAAAACCAGGAGTTGGTACTTTGAAAGAATTAATAAGATAGATAAACCATTAGCCAGCCTTATTAAAAAGAAGAGAGAGAAGACTTAAATTAATAAAATCATGAATGAGAAAGGAGAGATCACTACCAACACCAAGGAAATACAAACGATTTTAAAAACATATTATGAACAGCTATATACCAATAAATTAGGCAATCTAGAAGAAATGGACGCATTCCTGGAAAGCCACAAACTATCAAAACTGGAACAGGAAGAAATAGAAAACCTGAACAGGCCAATACCAGGGAGGAAATTGAAGCAGTCATCAAAAACCTCCCAAGACACAAAACTCCAGGACCAGATGGCTTCCCAGGGGAATTCTATCAAACGTTTAAAAAAGAAACCATACCTATTCTACTAAAGCTGTTTGAAAAGATAGAAAGAGATGGAGTACTTCCAAATTCGTTCTATGAGGCCAGCAACACCTTAATTCCAAAACCAGACAAAGACCCCACCAAAAAGGAGAATTATAGACCAATATCCCTGATGAACATGGATGCAAAAATTCTCAACAAGATACTAGGCAATAGGATCCAACAATATATTAAGAAGATTTTTCACCACGACCAAGTGGGATGATCCCCAGGATGCAAGGCTGGTTCAACACTCATAAAGCAATCAATGTGATTGATCATATCAGCAAGAGAAAAACCACGAACCATATGATCCCCTCAGTAAATGCAGAGAAAGCATTTGACAAAATACAGCATCCATTCCTGATCAAACCTCTTCAGAGTGTAGGGATAGAGGGAACATTCCTCAACATCTTAAAAGCCATCTACGAAAAACCCACAGCGAATATAATTCTCAATGGGGAAGCACTGGGAGCCTTTCCCCTAAGATCAGGAACACAACAGGGATGTCCATTCTCACCACAGCTATTCAACATAGTACTAGAATTCCTAGCCTCAGCAATCAGACAACAAAAAGACATTAAAGGCATTCAAATTGGCAAAGAAGAAGTCAAACTCTCCCTCTTCGTCAATGTCATGATACTCTACATAGAAAACCCAAAAGCCTCCACCCCAAGATTGCTAGAACTCATACAGCAATTTGGCAGTGTGGCAGGATACAAAATCAATGCCCAGAAATCAGTGGCATTTCTATACACTAACAATGAGACTGAAGAAAGAGAAATTAAGGAGTCAATCCCATTTACAATTGCACCCAAAAGCATAAGATACCTAGGAATAAACCTCACCAAACAGGTAAAGGATCTATACCATAAAAACTATAGAACACTTCTGAAAGAAATTGAGGAAGACACAAAGAGATGGAAAAATATTCCATGCTAATGGATTGGCAGAATTAATATTGTGAAAATGTCAATGTTACCCAGGGCAATATACACGTTTAATGCAATCCCTATCAAAATACCATGGACTTTCTTCAGAGAGTTAGAACAAATTATTTTAAGATTTGTGTGGAATCAGAAAAGACCCCAAATAGCCAGGGGAATTTTAAAAAAGAAAACCATATCTGGGGGCATCACAATGCCAGATTTCAGGTTGTACTACAAAGCTGTGGTCATCAAGACAGTGTGGTACTGGCACAAAAACAGACACATAGATCAATGGAACAGAATAGAGAACCCAGATGTGGACCCTCAACTTTATGGTCAACTAATATTCGATAAAGGAGGAAAGACTATCCACTGGAAGAAAGACAGTCTCTTCAATAAATGGTGCTGGGAAAATTGGACATCCACATGCAGAAGAATGAAACTAGACCACTCTCTTTCACCATACACAAAGATAAACTCAAAATGGATGAAAGATCTAAATGTGAGACAAGATTCCATCAAAATCCTAGAGGAGAACACAGGCAACACCCTTTTTGAACTCGGCCACAGTAACTTCTTGCAAGATACATCCACGAAGGCAAGAGAAACAAAAGCAAAAATGAACTATTGGGACTTCATCAAGATAAGAAGCTTTTGCACAGCAAAGGATACAGTCAACAAAACTACAAGACAACCTACAGAATGGGAGAAGATATTTGCAAATGACATATCAGATAAAGGGCTAGTTTCCAAGATCTATAAAGAACTTATTAAACTCAACACCAAAGAAACAAACAATCCAATCATGAAATGGGCAAAAGACATGAACAGAAATCTCACAAAGGAAGACATAGACATGGTCAACATGCACATGAGAAAATGCTCCGCATCACTTGCCATCAGGGAAATACAAATCAAAACCACAACGAGATACCACCTCATACCAGTGAGGATGGGGAAAATTAACAAGGCAGGAAACCACAAATGTTGGAGAGGATGCGGAGAAAAGGGAACCCTCTTACACTTTTGGTGGGAATGTGAACTGGTGCAGCCACTCTGGAAAACTGTGTGGAGGTTCCTCAAAGAGTTAAAAATAGACCTGCCCTACGACCCAGCAATTGCACTGTTGGGGATTTACCCCAAAGATACAGATGCAATGAAATGCCGGGACACCTGCACCCTGATGTTTATAGCAGCAATGTCCACAATAGCCAAACTGTGGAAGGAGCCTCGGTGTCCATCGAAAGATGAATGGATAAAGAAGATGTGGTTATGTATACAATGGAATATTACTCAGCCATTAGAAATGACAAATACCCACCATTTGCTTCAACGTGGATGGAACTGGAGGGTATTATGCTGAGTGAAGTAAGTCAATCGGAGAAGGACAAACATCATATGGTCTCATTCATTTGGGGAATGTAAAGAATAGTGATAGGGAATGGAAGGGAAGGGAGAAGAAATGGGTAGGAAATATCAGAAAGGGAGACAGAACATGAAGATTCCTGACTCTGGGAAACGAACTAGGGGCGGTGGAAGGGGAGGAGAGTGGGGGGTGGGGGTGAATGGGTGACGGGCACTGAGGGGGGCACTTGATGGGATGAGCACTGGGTGTTATTCTGTATGTTGGCAAATTGAACACCAATAAAAAATAAATTTATTTAAAAAAAAACAATTAACTGATTTTCCAAAACAAGGGATATCATAGAAATGAAATTCTATCTTCAAATTGTTGGAAGAAAATGACTGCAAATCTTGACATACATGAATTACCATGCAAAAGTATATATTCTTTCAAATATATACATGGGACATTTACAAAAAGTGATCATATGGCATGCTAAAAATCAACACTTTACAAACTTCAAAGGACTAAAATTATACAGATCATATTAAAAATAGCAGACAATAAGTAATAAGTTCAATAACAAAATACCTCATAAATCACTATAAGCCCAGAAATTAAGGGCTATACTTCTAAAAAGCCCATGAGTCAAAGCAGAAATCACAATCAAAATTAGAAAATATTTTGAATTTAATGGTAAATAGGATGTAACAATTTAGTGTATAACTATAACAAAGCCTTCTTTAGAGAGACAGTTACAACCTTAAATGCCTACATTAAAAAAGAACAGATGAAAATCAATGAGCTAAGTATCCATATCATGCATTCACAAACAGAATAGCAAATAAAACTCCAAAAAATTAGGAAAAAATAATTAAAATATAAACCTGGCAATTATAAAATACAAGATTCTAAGATAATCTAATAAAGACAGAAGATATAAAGGATAATATATTAAGATGTGGGCTTATTCCATGACTATATGGTATGTTTTACAATGAAAATGAATCCATAAAATTCGCTATTAATAAAATAAAGCCCAAAGTTGGTGCTTTGAAAAGACTAACAACATTACTAAATTCATGCCAATGCTGTTCAGTAAAAAGGGAAGCACAAATTAACACTAGCAGGAATTTAAAGGAGCTATCATTTCAGTTTCTACAGACACAAAATGAACAGAAGAACTTATAACAATTTTATGCCAGTATATTTGCAAATTTGACAAAGAATACAAAAAAATTAATTAATAAAAAAACACTCACTGGATAGTCTCTATAGTAGAGAAGGCAAACGATAGAATTAGTAAATTAAAGACAGATCAATAGAACATACTCAATCTGAACAGAGAGAAAACAGACAAAGTAAAAAATGGAATCCTCTGCTGAAACATTGTAATAGGGAAGGAACAGCCTTTTCAATAAATTGTGCTGGAGCAATTAAACATCCATCATCAAAAAAAAAAAAAAAACGGGGGGGGGGGGGGCAAAAAAAACCCAAACACTTTAAACAGAAAATAATTCAGGATGAATCATGCTCTTTAATGTAAAACATAAAACTTCAAGAAAAGAATAAGATGAAAATCTTTGGGACCTAAAACCAAGTGGTAGTCTTTGATTTGATAGCAAAATTATGCTTTATTCAATAAAAAGAAAAAAAACAGACTTCATCAAAATGAAAGTTTTTTCCAGCAAAAGATCCTGTTAAAAGGATGAAAAGGCAAATTATACACCAGGAAAAAATATTTGCAAATCACCTATCTGACAAATGCCTTGAATCTCAAGTAAATGAAGAATTCTCAAAACTTAATATTAAAAAATAATCAATCAATGGAATAAATCAATTATACAATAGTCAAAGGACAGACATTTCACTGAAAAGGCTATACAGATGGCAAATAAACATATGAAAAGATGCTTAATATTATCAGTCATTGAAGAAATGCAAATTAAAACCATAATGGGTTATCACTATACACCTAACAGAATGTCTAAAATGGAAAATAGTGATAACATCTAATTCTGGCAAGGGTGAGAATGTAAAATAAGTACAGATGCACTGAAAAATACATTGGCATCTCCTTTCAAAACTAAAAATGGACATATCAGAAGACCTAGCACTTTTGGGGCTTTATCCCAGAGAATTATAGACTTGAATTCATGCAGGAATTTGTAAATAAATGTTTATAGCAGCCTTATTTATAATAAATGAAAACTGGAGACTACCCAAATGTCTTTAAAGGGTGATGGATAAACAATCTGTGGTTATACCCAGAATGCATGTTATTCAGTAATAAAAAGGAACAATTACTGATAAACAAAACTCAGATGTGCCTCAGAATATAGGACTGAATGAAAAAAAGCCAATCTCAAAAAGATGTGTATTGGATGATTCCATGTATGTAACAATCATGAAATAAACTCTTTGCATAGAGATGAAGAACGGACTGGTGGACTGATGGTTGCCAGGAGTTAGGGTTGGGGTGGGTAGGGGATGGACGTGGCTATAAGGAGTAGTATAAAGGAGTCTTATAGTAATGGTACAACTGGGTATCTTGACTGCAGTGGTGGTTATGCAAGCAACATTGATGTCAGAATTGCATAGAATTATACACATATACAACAAATGAATATGTGTAACGGTTGAAATTCAATAAGCTCTATGGATTAAACCAATATCAATTTCTTGTTTTTGATATTTTACAGTTATATAACAATCATACTGGGGATGCTAAAAGAAGGGTACACAAGGCTTCTCAACATATTTGCTTGTAATCTGTGCCTGTATAATTATTTATTTTATTTATTTATTCATGAGAGACACAGAGAGAGAGAGAGGGAGAGAGAGAAAGAGAGAATGAGAGGCAGAGCCATAGGCAGAGGGAGAAACAGGCTCCCTGCCAGGAGCCCAATGCAGGACTCGATCTAAGGACCCCAGGACCATGAACTGAGCCAAAGGCTGACGCTCAATCATTGAGCCACCCAGGCACCCCTGTATAATTATTTCAAAGTAAATTTAAAAGCAAGATGATTGTGTAATTTCCTAAACACGTGATTGAAGTTGAAGAATTTCTAGTACGCAAACAAGAAGTGTTCCTCTTTCAGAAAATAGGTTTCCTTCACTACTAGAAAGTTCACTTTAGAAACTTTGCTTTTGCTAAGACCTACATTACTATCTGTTTTGGCTATTGGAATGAAAACTGAAGATGATTTTCACTTTTACAAAATGCTATTTACTTCTTTGCTTTACGCCCTTCTGGCTCACGAAAGGTTTCATAGGAACACTCTCCTATGCAGATAGAAAGGAAAACCGGTATTTGTAATTCAACCTATCAATATAATTCTTTTGGATTTAGGATTGTCTTGGTCTCTATGATAGCTATACTTATACATACAACTGTGCACACATACATACAATGTTTTTTTTCATTTTTTGTGTTTTTTTTTTATATAAAGCCATAAGTCTGAGAATTTAAAATCATCTCAAATATCAGAGTTTGTCTACAACAGGATACCTAGGGAAGGGCACAGAGAGTTGACATCTCCCATGGGATAATAAAAATTGTAAAGCTTCACTCACTTGGTATTTCTTTTCAGGTAGCTTTTTTAAGTGATTGGTTTGAAAATTTTCAAGAGATCAGAACAATTTTGTAATCTTGGATTTCACTTCAAAGCTCCAATCTGATTCCCCATGCACGTTTTCTTTCCTCTTTTCCTTAAAAAGAAGCTTATTTCTATATGCTGCTTCTGACTTGTCAATTTTACAAATGTGGCCAATGATCCGTGAAAACCAAACAATTCATTTTAACACCATTTAAATAAGGAAGGGAAGCAAACAGTTATGTCAGTTCAAGCCGAATAGACACAACCTGTGTTCCAATGAAACATGAAACTGCCAAATGGAATGTGACTTAGTTGTAGGTGCATAATATACGCAGCAAAATTTAGATTTTTTTATGACACATTTGATTGGAGAAGTGGATTTAATTCATGTTATTTTCATCATTGTTCTTTTTATATAAGAATTAGTTTTTACTTTAAAAATTTTATTTCTTATGTATATAGATGCTTGTGTGTGTGAGCATGCATGTGTGTTTTTCTTTTAGGTTTCCAATAGCTCATTTAAGACTTCGAAAATGCTTCAAGGGTCTAGATTCTCTCTTATGGAGTCTTATAAATGACCTCATGTCTTTTCATCTATATTCCTTCTAGCCCAATGGTTCTCTAGCTTGCTGCAAAATCGCTCCATTTGTTCAAATAGATTTCTGTGCCTACTTCCACTGTTTCTGATTTATGAGGACTAAGATACAACTTGAGAATGTGTGTTTCCAACAACGGTTTTAGGTGATGCAGGTTCTTCTGTTTAGGGGACTATAATTTGAGAACCACAGGTCTCATCCAGGGTGTTTGTCCATACATAGTAAAATTAGCTTTTCTGGAACAGCTAGTAATCTTTATGTCTTTCTCATTTATTGCCAGTTTTTACTCAGTTTGACTTTGTTCATGATCTAATGGGGAAAAACAGCGCCGATTCCTCCAAAGCTCTGTTCAAAATTCATTTACTTAAAGTTTGTTTACCTAATTATCAGATGTGAAACAGAGTAACAATTTCAAACTTGAGTTTACAAAATCTGTGCACTAAAGCCTATATACTTTATCAGAAAACTCACTGGGCCTTCCTCCAGTTTTAATTACTCTTCTTTTTGACACAATTCTTACATATTTCTTCCTGTGTGATTTTTTTAAAAAGATTTTACTTATTTATTCATGAGAGATACAGAGAGAGAGAGGCAGAGACACAGGCAGAGGGAGAAGCAGGCTCCACGCAGGGAGCCCGATGGGGGACCCGATGTGGGACCCGATGTGGGACTCGATGTGGGACTCGATGTGGGACTCGATCCCGGGTCTCCAGGATCACGCCATGGACCCAAGGTGGCGCTAAACCGCTGAGCCACCCGGGCTGCCCCTCTTCCTGTGTGATTTGTAGTCTTTCCCAGTTCAGAGACCCCAAGGGTAGTAAGGAGCTCCTTTCTGGGTCCCCCCTACAGGCTGTAGGTTTCTTTCTGGGTTCTCTTGCTTTTTTCTCCCCCTTTAACAGAGGGCACCCTGGGTATCTGTCCTTGCCTTCGTGATTTTAGAGGTTGGTGCTTTCCCAAGAACTAAGTCACGGGCTTACGTGCTTCCCCCTCCCTTAACATCACCTCCCCTAAGGTGTGTGCTTTGGCCCCCCCTCCCTCCTCTAGGGATGAGTCCCCCTCCAGAGGAGATTGGATCAACCTGTGCCGTCCCGGTCCCATCCCACTCAGACAGGTCTTGCTTTCATTTCTGGCTAGTGAGTTAGACTTTTGTGTTTTTGAGGTTTATTAGCAGGTCTGCTCAGGAACTAGACTAACCAGTAGCTTTATATTGGATAACCCCAGTATATTGTTTTGGGGGCTGATAAAGCAGGTGTAGACCCCATCTTAGATCCCAGTGATATGCCCTTTAGCTCCCCACCCCCAGCCTCCATGGGAGTAACAGGAGTGATGATAAAAGTTTTCATTAAAAAAAAAAAAAGACACATTTGCTAGTGTCTAACTTGTAAAACAGCAGATAAGAACATAGAAACCCAAAGTAAACAATCCAGGTGAAGGATGAGGATGGTAGTACATAGTAGTTACTGAGTCCCTGGTTTGTACCAAGCACTGTGCTAGATAATCTAATGACATTATGTCATCTACCCTACCTGAAAACCTATGAAAGTCCCTGTTCTACAGAAGCAGACACTGAGACAGACTTTGGAGTGCATAATACTGGTTAGGGATCAATACTTACAAAGGAAGGAATAGGAAGCTGGATCGGGTCGAGGGAAAAGCTGAATGACAATGCAAGCCCCAACAAAGTTTGCCAAACCAGCACGGGGATCTGGAGCAAGATTTGCTTGTCATGGTGTCCCATTGGATTGCAATGGCTAGATGTATGTGCCCATACTTCACTGAAAATGGGCAAACCTGGAAAGAGTAGGACCTCAGACAAGGAGGCTTTGTGTGGCTAGGGATGGCCCTGAAGCAGTCCACAGACTATGCCTCCTATCTCTGTGCTGGGAGTGAGGCACTTCTTTGAAGGAGAATTTGGGTGTTTGTCAAGTTTGTCACTTATTTGTCCAAGGATCATCTCAGTGAAAATTCAAACTCAGGTCTATCTGATTCTTTTTACAATATACTTCATTGTTTTCTGAAAAGTATTTGCTAAGTATATGTCTTAACCTTGTCTTGAGGAATTCATCATGGACATTCAGTGCATTGTGTGACAATGAAACCATGACCTCAGGTATCACTGAACAATGTAGCAGTTTGTCCCTACATGAATGGTCTCCAAATTTCACTGTAATTTTGTCACCTGTCATCCGGTCAGGGTGTTGCACGAGTATGGAATCCATGAATAGTCTATTGCTTTCACCCACGCTGCCATCATTTTTCATCCTGATAACTAAATCTCCTGACTGGCCTTCCTGCTTCCATTCTTGTCCCCCTCCAACAACTAGATAGATTATGAAAATGCATTCTTGCCACAACTCTGCTCAAATATTTGAAGTTATTTCTCTTCCCATGTATGTATGTGTGTGTGTGTATATATATATATATATATATATATATATATATATATATTCTAAGTGTGTATAATTTTATTCCTGACACCATTTTTGCAGTATGCAGTTGTTACATACACACTCAAACTGGTCATTATCTGTATCTTCCATACTATAATTTCAGATTCTTCTAAAGTTTTTATCTGTCATGTTCACTCCTGAACACCAAAATCTAAAAAAAAAACAACAAAAAAACAAAACAAAACAAAACAAAAAAACCTTTTGTTACCCATTGAGTAATTACTAAATATTTTGTAAATACTAAATTGAATGAAAGAATGGTGAAATAAATAAATAGATATATATGTAAGTATCAGAAGACTGATTTGGGTTCAAAGTCTAGTTTTAAGACCTACCCATCTAGTTAAATTACACCAAACTCTAAACTTTGTTTTGTTTTCCATCTTAATTGAAGTTAATACATTGACATTTAAAATATATATATTTATTTGAGAGAGGCAGAGACCGAGTGAGCGAGAGGGAATGAGTGAGAGAGCAACGAAGACTCCCCACCCTATCAGGAAGCCTGACATGGGGATCCCATCCTGTGACTCCAGGATCATGACCCAAGCTGAAGGCAGACATCTAACCTAACGGAGAGAGCTACCCAGGCATCTCAATACATTGGCAATTTTAATGAAAAAAATAGCATATAAAGAAAATGCTATGGAAATATGTAAAGAAATGCTTTACATATTTATGTTTTGTGTTTGACAAAGTTGGTCTTCAAACAGGTCCTTATCTATGAAATTATTTTGAGGCTGCTTGATATATATGTGCTAGGCAGCCTGGTCCTCCCAAATCCTCCTCCTGAACACTCCATGGCTTATGCACACTCACAGTACCCCAATTCATTACCTCCTTTCTACATCTACTCTTGTTGGCCCTATCACCATTCACCTGCTCCTTCTACCTGCTCCAGATGCTTCTCCATTCAGCATCGTCCCTCCTCAAAAATACTACCCACATTGATCTTTCCTGGTTTTCAGAAACAATTGCAATTATACATGGTGTCATACTGTTCGATATTCAGTTTTGTTGTTTAATATAATGTTCTATATCACATGCATAGATCCCTTCTGAGGAGAGAGAAGTCCTTGAGGAGAGAGATGGGTTCTCTCTCATTCTTTTTACTGTGCCACAAACTTGCCATCTCTCCACAAAGATAAGCAGATGCTTGACAGAACTCTAAATAGAGGTTATTTTTCTTAACACAGCAATTTCTGATCTCTGCAGCTTTTATATGCCCCCTCTCAGTAAAGGAATTGAACCATTTTCATTAGATAGATTACTGAAGAATAAGCAAGGAATATTTCCTGATCCCAGACCTACATTCAAAGAGCAGGCTGTGGAAAGCAGGGTTTCAAGGCTTCAAACTAAGTATTAAGCTCCAATTAGACTGTCCCTGCTGAATGGTTTGTCATGGTCTATCTTCAGGATAAAATAGTTTGTGGTCTGCGACTGATATAAAACTTTCCTAAACCAGCTCCCAGATCCTTGGAACTCACTCCATTCATAGCACCGTTTTTACTTTGTACGAGTGGTCATGGTTTTGCAAAAACAAAAAAGCAGAAATTCTTGCCTTCTACTCCCTAGTGTGACAGCAGAAGACATAATAGAGATGAAGACCATGCAAGTTCTGAGACCTAATGTAGTCTGGGAATTTAAAAAGAGGGCTTTAGAATCATCTGGATGGACTCTGGACAAAATTATGCTTCTAATAAGAAAACATTGCCTTTCAGTGGTTTTGAGCATCATTTCCTTGTCCTTATTTTTCCTCACATTCTTCCTAAGTTCTGGCTGTTACTGGCTTGTCCAGTACCTGGAGCTCGTCACTCCATTTCCAAAGAGCTATCATTTCACTTCTTCCTGCTCCAATACAATGTAATTGCTTATGTTCTATCCTCTGAAGAGCATGGTAAGATCCTGAAGCTGATATTAAAAATTTTAAGAAAAACAGCAATGACTTGGAGCCCCAAAGTATAATGTAGTGTGATTTCTAATCAGACATACTGGACATGTTCTCATAGCCCTATCTAGCTGTGTGACCTTGAGCAAGTCACAGAATGTATTAAAGCTTCAGATGACCCATCGGTAAATAGACATCATAAAGGAGCCTACTTGGTGGCCTTGTAGTGAAGATGAAATGAAATTATGTGTGATAAGTGCCTGGTATGGAGCCTTGCAATACTAAATGCATCATGAATATCAGTATTAAAATGGATATTGTTCTTAGAGAAAATACAACTTTAAACAGAGCCCTTCAATATTTTTGTTTAAAGACCTCATTAATAACAAAGGACATGAAGCATCAAAACTTGTTTCTTTTTCTTGGTATAAAGGGACTTGGATTCACCAAAATGCATTCAGGATGCAGCCACCTACTCTACCAAACAAGCATGACAAGAAACAGCTGTTATCATCAGTGCTTTCCTTTCAATCACTTTCAACGAGGGGGAAGAAGAGCCTCCAAGTAAAAACCCTAATTTCTCTGCCTCATAGCCCTGAACAGAAGCACCAGCATGATTTCCTTTAGAACCTTCCAGACTTTAACATTATTATTCTAGGATTCTTCACAAAACTCTTCTGAGCTAGAGATGATGCAGGTGTCAGCATCCTTGTTTATACATTAAAAATAAATAAATAAAATGGAGACCTAACAGTTGAAGACTCATATAAGAAAAAGAGTACATGTGATCAGGGTTTTAGTCTTAAATTTGTCACTAATAACAGCATTATTTTACTGAAATTGATTTCTACCAGTATATTTACTTCTCAAATATTCTCATCCATCCACTGCTTGCCTTACAACTACACAGGGCAGTTAGAGGATTAAAATAAAGTGTGAATGGAAAGTATTTTGAAAAAGAACAACTACTCTACAATTATAGGAACAATTATTCCCATCACAAACACCAGAGCCAGAAGCCAAATTTGCATATCAACACTTCATTATTGGAGACGTTGGTACGTGAGCAATTTTAAAAAGATTGTAATTTGAGTTTTCATGGTTTTTGCACTTTCTGTGACTATCTTGTTTACTTGCTTTTCTCTAAAAGGAAAAGTCTGTCAAATCTGCTAAATTACTCAGTTTACTGTCATTTTTCATATTTGTTTCAGTGATGTTTGTGAGTCACACCACTGCTAATCTGCAATTACCCAGGCTGAGACAGGGGTCCCATTGAATACCTTTGAGCCTGGGGAAGCAGAAGCAGAGCAGAATGGTGAGGGGAAAGCAAGTGTCAGCCTGTGTTGGAATGATGGAGAGCAATCATTCTATAGACAATCTGATTAACTTTTGCCCGAAAAAGGTTCCCTCATGTTCTCAAATCCACTAGCTTACAAGAGCCACTTGTAGCTCTCTTGACTGGCATTCAATTAAAGGTTTATGTTCTCTAGGAATTCTGAGAAGTGCAGTAAAGGTGGCCATATAATCACCAATGGTATATTTCCATTTCTCAGGGTGCTCCCTCATGTCACTTCCCAGAGGTCCTTAAAAAAAAAAAAAAAGAAAGTAGAATATCCCCACTTTTAAGAGGAGTACCTGAAAGGTTCACCACTAGACCTATACTTACTTCTCTTCTTCCTTTATGACAAATATCACAGAATAGATTCATATTTAGCTGGTGAGACAAACTTGAATTCCTATCTAACCATATTATTCTAAACATTGCTTTGGAGAAAGAGAAACAACAAAGAATGTAGGAAAACGGGTGCGGAGGAGACATATAGCTCCTAAAAAACAGCTGCCACTTTAAGATGCTTAGATTTTCAAGTAAAATATAGAAAAACATGCAACTACAAAAATGTACTGCACTAAATCATAGAAATGTTTCTGTATTAAGCATAGATTTATAAGCATTGACCCTATGAGATATTTTCACTGTAAGTAAACATAAAATGCATTGGATACAAAAGTCCAAATATATATAACATTTAAAATAGAAAAGAATTGTTTTAGTAAAGATTCTTACCTTACCAAAAGGCTTTATTAGGAGGCTACTTTAAGTCTAAAAAACATTAACTGGAAACATACAAACTATTCAAATCCAGTTCAAAATTAAAGTCAATGCAAGTAAAGATAAAGTATCTAAAATTAGAACTAAACCGTTCAATTTAGAGAATTTGATTTATAAAAATTTGATTTGCATGCAACTTCTTAGCAATTTGATTTTGTACAAAGTAAGTCATGGCAATAGAATTGTGAGATGATTTGTCTGCTCCCTGAACTAGGTTTTGGTCATTTAATCTCTTTAGGAGTACTAAGGACAACTGAAGTATTATTACCTTGCAAAGATGAGGCCATCTCAGCTTGCCCATCAGGCTCTGATAATGTCTGATCAGAGAAGAATAAACCATAATGAACTACGTGAAATCTGGTAATGGCTCACAATCCATGGTTCCTATATTATCAGAAACTAGCCATGGTTTCTGCATTATCAATTTTGTTGGGAGAAATGAACTGAGATCACAATGAGATCTCAAGCTGCAGGGGAAGCTTGAAGCAGATTGATGTTATATGGAAGCCATTTATACAATCTGACAAGTGGGGCTTGTTTTAATTCTGGAGGGTGGGAAGGGTCCTGTGAACTCTAATGGTTAGTTTGGTCTTTACACGGTAGCTGGATCCCAAGAGCAAGCATTTTAAGTGGCAAATGACGAAGCTACAGAACTCTTACAGCTCAAACTCTGAAAGTGTATAGCATCACCTCTACTAAAGTCTACTACCCAAAACAAATGGCAAAGCCAGCCCAGATCCAAGGAGATGGGAGAAACAGATTATGCCTCCGGTTGAAGTGGTGAGGACACTGTAAAGTAGCATGTGGGATGAGATATTTTGTCGCAATCTACCACAGGATTTCGAAGATTTCTTAGAAAAATCACAGCATCATTTATTTCTCATAATTCTCAGTATGAACCTTGGTAAGTGGTCATACTTTGCCAAGTGCTATATACCCTTGGAGTTAGGAACAAACAAAAATTTGGCACTCACCTGGCGGAATTGTTCTAGGTCGATTTTGTTACCCACCAGCACCAGGGGAATTTCGTAGGTGTGGCGGACTTGAAAAATGAGCTCTTTAAACTTGGCAGCTTCCTGGAATGATTGGCGGTCAGTGACAGAGTAGCAGATGATGAATCCCTCCCCACCTCGCATGTACTGCTCCCGCATGGCTGTGAACTCTGCCTGCAGGAAAAGAGCAAAACTGTTATGTAATTTAAGACAATGAAGCCAACCCGTCAATAAAATAAAAGGTCAAAAGTAGATAAACTATGAGACGAAGTAGTTGGGTGGAAATTTTGTAGAAGTTTATTTCTGGGTTTTGGATGTAGAAAAGTATGAGGTCTAAATGTACAATTATGAAATCTGAATGCTTTAAAGTGTGCTGAGTGTTGATCTTTAATCATAGAAAATTTGATTCAATAGATCTTGGGAGAGATATGTTAAATAGTAGGTTAACTAATGAACTCTTAGGGATTAGATATATCCTTTTAGTAGCTTTCTACTTAATGGTCTAGTTTTAAGAAACAGAATCTAAATTTGTTTACTCTGAAACCTAGAGGAACTAATTTTCTCCTCAAAAAGATGAAAAGAAACACAAGTTTAACCTTGATTATCCCTGTGAACCGAGGAAGTTATAAATATAGATAATCCCAGACTCAGTTATGTGCTTGGGTTTTCTTAGACTTGTCTCCCTAAGGAGCATAAACAGAGGACGCTTGATGGTTAGTTAAGTCATGGGGCACTTTCCACCTTGTGTTTTCTCTTATATCCTTTTCTCTCTCTGCAGAGGACAGAATGGAAGGAGGGAAGATGGCGGAAGAGCAGGGTCCCCAAATCACCTGTCTCCACCAAATTACCTAGAAAACCTTCCAATCATCCTGAAAATCTATGAATTCGGCCTGAGAATTAAAGAGAGACCAGCTGGAATGCAACAGTGAGAAGAGTTCGCGCTTCTATCAAGGTAGGAAGACGGGGAAAAAGAAGTAAAGAAACGGGATCCCTGGGTGGCGCAGCGGTTTGGCGCCTGCCTTTGGCCCAGGGCGCGATCCTGGAGACCCGGGATCGAATCCCACATCGGGCTCCCTGCGTGGAGCCTGCTTCTCCCTCTGTCTATGTCTCTGCCTCTGCCTCTCTCTCTCTCTCTCTCTGTGACTATCATAAATAAATAAAAAAAATTAAAAAAAAAAAAGAAGAAGTAAAGAAACAAAAGGCCTCCAAGGGGGAGGGGCCCCGCGAGGAGCCGGGCTGAGGCCGGGGCGAGTGTCCCCAGGACAGGAGAGCCCCGTCCCGGAGAAGCAGGAGCTGCACCGACCTTCCCGGGCGGAAAGGGGCTCGCAGGGAGGTGGAGCAGGACCCAGGAGGGCGGGGATGCCCTCGGGCTCCCGGGGACAGTAACAGCAACTGCGCGCCCAGGAGAGTCCGCCGAGCTCCCTAAGGGCTGCAGCACGCACGGCGGGACCCGGCGGGACCCGGAGCAGCTGAAGGGGCTCGGGCGGCGGCTCCGCGGAGGGGGCTGCGGGGCCCCGGGAGCAGCTCGGAGGGGCTCGGGCAGAGGAAGAGGCTCCGTGCGGAGGGGGCTGCGCGGTTCCAGGAGCAGCTCGGAGGGGCTCGGGCGGCGGCTCCGCGGAGGGGGTTGCGCGGCCCGGGAGCGCGAATCCACCAGCGCAGGCTCCGGAGCACAGGGCACCGGGACACGGCCCAGGATCCCGCCTCCCCGGGACAGGCAGAGGCCGGGAGGGCCCAGGACAGCAAGGACGCTCCTGCCCCAGCTGAGCACATCAGCGGCCCCGCCCGGAGCCTCCAGGCCCTGCAGACGGAGTTCCTGCCGGAGCTGAATCCAGGTTTCCAGAGCTTCCCCGCCACTGGGGCTGTTCCTCCTGCGGCCTCACGGGGTAAACAACCCCCACTGAGCCCTGCACCAGGCAGGGGCACAGCAGCTCCCCCAAGTGCTCACACCTGAAAATCAGCACAACAGGCCCCTCCCCCAGAACACCAGCTAGACGGACAATTTCAGGAGAAGCCAAGGGACTTAAAGTACACAGAATCAGAAGATACTCCCCGGTGGTTCTTTTTTGTTTTGTTTTGTTTTGTTTTGTTTTGCTTTCTGATTTGTTTCCTTCCCCCACCCCCTTTTTTTTCTTTCTTTTTCTTTCTCTTTTTCTTCTCTCTTTTTTTTTCTTTTCGTTTTTTTCTTCTTTCTTCCCTTTTTTTTCCTCTTTCTCTTTTCTTTCCTTCTTTATCTCCTCTCTTTTTCTCTTTTTCCCAATACAACTTGCTTTTGGCCACTCTGCACTGAGCAAAATGACTAGAAGGAAAACCTCACCTCAAAAGAAAGAATCAGAAACAGTCCTCTCTCCCACAGAGTTACAAAATCTGGATTACAATTCAATGTCAGAAAGCCAATTCAGAAGCACTATTATACAGCTACTGGTGGCTCTAGAAAAAAGTATAAAGGACTCAAGAGACTTCATGACTGCAGAATTTAGAGCTAATCAGGCAGAAATTAAAAATCAATTGAATGAGATGCAATCCAAACTAGAAGTCCTAACGACGAGGGTTAACGAGGTGGAAGAACGAGTGAGTGACCTAGAAGACAAGTTGATAGCAAAGAGGGAAACTGAGGAAAAAAGAGACAAACAATTAAAAGACCATGAAGACAGATTAAGGGAAATAAACGACAGCCTGAGGAAGAAAAACCTACGTTTAATTGGGGTTCCCGAGGGCGCCGAAAGGGACAGAGGGCCAGAATATGTATTTGAACAAATTCTAGCTGAAAACTTTCCTAATCTGGGAAGGGAAACAGGCATTCAGATCCAGGAAATAGAGAGATCCCCCCCTAAAATCAATAAAAACCGTTCAACACCTCGACATTTAATTGTGAAGCTTGCAAATTCCAAAGATAAAGAGAAGATCCTTAAAGCAGCAAGAGACAAGAAATCCCTGACTTTTATGGGGAGGAGTATTAGGGTAACAGCAGACCTCTCCACAGAGACCTGGCAGGCCAGAAAGGGCTGGCAGGATATATTCAGGGTCCTAAATGAGAAGAACATGCAACCAAGAATACTTTATCCAGCAAGGCTCTCATTCAAAATGGAAGGAGAGATAAAGAGCTTCCAAGACAGGCAGCAACTAAAAGAATATGTGACCTCCAAACCAGCTCTGCAAGAAATTTTAAGGGGGCCTCTTAAAATTCCCCTTTAAGAAGAAGTTCAGTGAAACAGTCCAAAAAACAATGACTGAATAGATATCATGGTGACACTAAACTCATATCTGTCAATAGTAACTTTGAACGTGAACGGGCTTAATGACCCCATCAAAAGGCGCAGGGTTTCAGACTGGATAAAAAAGCAGGACCCATCTATTTGCTGTCTACAAGAGACTCATTTTAGACAGAAGGACACCTACAGCCTGAAAATAAAAGGTTGGAGAACCATTTACCATTCGAATGGTCCTCAAAAGAAAGCAGGGGTAGCCATCCTTATAGCAGATAAACTAAAATTTACCCCAAAGACTGTAGTGAGAGATGAAGAAGGACACTATATCATACTTAAAGGATCTATTCAACAAGAGGACTTAACAATCCTCAATATATATGCCCCGAATGTGGGAGCTGCCAAATATATCAATCAATTATTAACCAAAGTGAAGAAATACTTAGATAATAATACACTTATACTTGGTGACTTCAATCTAGCTCTTTCTATACTTGATAGGTCGTCTAAGCACAACATCTCCAAAGAAACCAGAGCTTTAAATGATACACAGGACTAGATGGATTTCACAGATATCTACAGAACTTTACATCCAAACTCAACTGAATACACATTCTTCTCAAGCGCACATGGAACTTTCTCCAGAATAGACCACATATTGGGTCACAAATCGGGTCTGAACCGATACCAAAAGATTGGGATTGTCCCCTGCATATTCTCAGACCATAATGCCTTGAAATTAGAACTAAATCACAACAAGAAGTTTGGAAGGACCTCAAACACGTGGAGGTTAAGGACCATCCTGCTAAAAGATAAAAGGGTCAACCAGGAAATTAAGGAAGAATTAAAAAGATTCATGGAAACTAATGAGAATGAAGATACAACCGTTCAAAATCTTTGGGATGCAGCAAAAGCAGTCCTGAGGGGGAAATACATCGCAATACAAGCATCCATTCAAAAACTGGAAAGAACTCAAATACAAAAGCTAACCTTACACATAAAGGAGCTAGAGAAAAAACAGCAAATAGATCCTACACCCAAGAGAAGAAGGGAGTTAATAAAGATTCGAGCAGAACTCAAATGAAATCGAGACCAGAAGAACTGTGGAACAGATCAACAAAACCAGGAGTTGGTTCTTTGAAAGAATTAATAAGATAGATAAACCATTAGCCAGCCTTATTAAAAAGAAGAGAGAGAAGACTCAAATTAATAAAATCATGAATGAGAAAGGAGAGATCACTACCAACACCAAGGAAATACAAACGATTTTAAAAACATATTATGAACAGCTATACGCCAATAAATTAGGCAATCTAGAAGAAATGGACGCATTCCTGGAAAGCCACAAACTACCAAAACTGGAACAGGAAGAAATAGAAAACCTGAACAGGCCAATAACCAGGGAGGAAATTGAAGCAGTCATCAAAAACCTCCCAAGACACAAGAGTCCAGGGCCAGATGGCTTCCCAGGGGAATTTTATCAAACGTTTAAAGAAGAAACCATACCTATTCTCCTAAAGCTGTTTGGAAAGATAGAAAGAGATGGAGTACTTCCAAATTCGTTCTATGAGGCCAGCATCACCTTAATTCCAAAGCCAGACAAAGACCCCACCAAAAAGGAGAATTACAGACCAATATCCCTGATGAACATGGATGCAAAAATTCTCAACAAGATACTGGCCAATAGGATCCAACAATACATTAAGAAAATTATTCACCATGACCAAGTAGGATTTATCCCTGGGACACAAGGCTGGTTCAACACCCGTAAAACAATCAATGTGATTCATCATATCAGCAAGAGAAAAACCACGAACCATATGATCCTCTCATTGGATGCAGAGAAAGCATTTGACAAAATACAGCATCCATTCCTGATCAAAACTCTTCAGAGTGTAGGGATAGAGGGAAAATTCCTCGACATCTTAAAAGCCATCTATGAAAAGCCCACAGCAAATATCATTCTCAATGGGGAAGCACTGGGAGCCTTTCCCCTAAGATCAGGAACAACACAGGGATGTCCACTCTCACCACTGCTGTTCAACATAGTACTGGAAGTCCTAGCCTCAGCAATCAGACAACAAAAAGACATTAAAGGCATTCAAATTGGCAAAGAAGAAGTCAAACTCTCCCTCTTCGCCGATGACATGATACTCTACATAGAAAACCCAAAAGTCTCCACCCCAAGATTGCTAGAACTCATACAGCAATTCGGTAGCGTGGCAGGATACAAAATCAATGCCCAGAAGTCAGTGGCATTTCTATACACTAACAATGAGACTGAAGAAAGAGAAATTAAGGAGTCAATCCCATTTACAATTGCACCCAAAAGCATAAGATACCTAGGAATAAACCTCACCAAAGAGGTAAAGGATCTATACCCTCAAAACTATACAACACTTTTGAAAGAAATTGAGGAAGACACAAAGAGATGGAAAAATATTCCATGCTCATGGATTGGAAGAATTAATATTGTGAAAATGTCAATGTTACCCAGGGCAATTTACACGTTTAATGCAATCCCTATCAAAATACCATGGACTTTCTTCAGAGAGTTAGAACAAATTATTTTAAGATTTGTGTGGAATCAGAAAAGACCCCGAATAGCCAGGGGAATTTTAAAAAAGAAAACCATATCTGGGGGCATCACAATGCCAGATTTCAGGTTGTACTACAAAGCTGTGGTCATCAAGACAGTGTGGTACTGGCACAAAAACAGACACATAGATCAGTGGAACAGAATAGAGAACCCAGAAGTGGACCCTGAACTTTATGGGCAACTAATATTCGATAAAGGAGGAAAGACTATCCATTGGAAGAAAGACAGTCTCTTCAATAAATGGTGCTGGGAAAATTGGACATCCACATGCAGAAGAATGAAACTAGACCACTCTCTTTCACCATACACAAAGATAAACTCAAAATGGATGAAAGATCTAAATGTGAGACAAGATTCCATCAAAATCCTAGAGAAGAACACAGGCAACACCCTTTTTGAACTCGGCCATAGTAACTTCTTGCAAGATACATCCACGAAGGCAAAAGAAACAAAAGCAAAAATGAACTATTGGGACTTCATCAAGATAAGAAGCTTTTGCACAGCAAAGGATACAGTCAACAAAACTCAAAGACAACCTACAGAATGGGAGAAGATATTTGCAAATGACATATCAGATAAAGGGCTAGTTTCCAAGATCTATAAAGAACTTATTAAACTCAACACCAAAGAAACAAACAATCCAATCATGAAATGGGCAAAAGACATGAAGAGAAATCTCACAGAAGAAGACATAGACATGGCCAACATGCATATGAGAAAATGCTCTGCATCACTTGCCATCAGGGAAATACAAATCAAAACCACAATGAGATACCACCTCACACCAGTGAGAATGGGGAAAATTAACAAGGCAGGAAACAACAAATGTTGGAGAGGATGTGGAGAAAAGGGAACCCTCTTACACTGTTGGTGGGAATGTGAACTGGTGCAGCCACTCTGGAAAACTGTGTGGAGGTTCCTCAAACAGTTAAAAATATACCTGCCCTACGACCCAGCAATTGCACTGCTGGGGATTTACCCCAAAGATACAGATGCAGTGAAACGCCGGGACACCTGCACCCCGATGTTTATAGCAGCAATGGCCACGATAGCCAAACTGTGGAAGGAGCCTCAGTGTCCAACGAAAGATGAATGGATAAAGAAGATGTGGTTTATGTATACAATGGACTATTACTCAGCTATTAGAAATGACAAATACCCACCATTTGCTTCAACGTGGATGGAACTGGAGGGTATTATGCTGAGTGAAGTAAGCCAGTTGGAGAAGGACAAACATTATATGTTCTCATTCATTTGGGGAATATAAATAATAGTGAAAGGTAATATAAGGGAAGGGGGAAGAAATGTGTGGGAAATATCAGAAAGGGAGACAGAACGTAAAGACTGCTAACTCTGGGAAACGAACTAGGGGTGTTGGAAGGGGAGGAGGGCGGGGGGTGGGAGTGAATGGGTGACGGGCACTGGGGGTTATTCTGTATGTTAGTAAATTGAACACCAATAAAAAATAAAAAAATAAAAAAATAAAAAAAAATAAAAAAAAAAAGAGGACAGGATGACCTTCCAAGTATACCTACGTCCCAACCTGGGAGATAATGCTGTATCAGTTTTCACATTGCAGCCCACCTGAACTACAATTTCCTGGCAACTCAGAATTTAGGATTTGGTCTGAGATTCAAGCCAAAATATTTCTTTTAGTCTGAAATAGCTGTTTCATTCACTGCTACTCTGCTGAATCTATTGTTAAAATCACAAGGGCTAGTTAGATACAAGCAATGGGAAATATAAAACTTAAGACTATCTGTGGAACAAGCCATGTTAAAAGAACACAAGAACACATTGTGAATTGGAAATAAAGTCATTGAAGAAAGAAAGATTCGCATGAGTTTGAGCTGTATTTGAAAATTTGAGGAGGTGTGAATTCTTCACCACCCCTGTAAGCTATTTATAAGAATTACTAAAATGCCTTCCTCAGAGTAATTGTTGAAACAAATGTTAATTTGATTTAACATGGCTTCATTTTTGAGAGGTAGGAGCATTTGCATAGATCCAGAAATTTTGGAAAACTGAGGTGCTTACAAGTGGAGAGAGGATGATAAAGCTAATGGGGTCTTGAATTAGTAGGTGAATCTTTCAACACATCTTCAGTTAAAGTGGAATGGATGTAAACAGTATACTAGGTTTAACCAATCATTTTAAAGCATTATGAATTTGAACATGAATGCAGAAAGGAAAAAAAAAAAAGAAAGAAAGACTTTTCCAAGGATGAACAGTCAGTTAATATCAAGTTGGTTGAATAATTTATCTTATCTCATTCACACTAAATCAATTTACTTAGTACCAAAGTTTACCTCAATCCTACATTTCACCATGTGAGTGTCATGTACTAACAGAGGAGAAAGAAATCCTACAGGGCCTCAGTTTCTTCATCTCTAAGACAAAGTTGGCTGATAAAATTTCTGACATCCCTCCCAGGTCTGGCATTCTCTAATTCTGAAAACCATTTGCCTCAGTGAGAATCCCACAGTTGATGTGGACTAACTAGAGCAGTATGGACTAAAATCGATAAATGAGTTTTCTCTGACATGTAATTATGTTTTTCAAATAGAAATGGTAGAATCATTGCAGAAAAATATGTGATACTAAGAAAACATAAATGGATGACATCCGTGTATATGATCAAAACCATAAAAGTGCAAACTAAACTGGAGAAAATTTACGATTTACAGTTCTATGTATTTGCCAATTACTGTCTTAAGCATCAAAATTATTTGTCTATAGTATATTGAAAAATAATATACACATCACAAAATATCCAAAAGGTAAAGAAGTATATAAAATTTAATTTCCTTATCTCCAACCCCAATTTTCTTTTCCAAATGCATGACAGTTAATAATTTCTTTACCCTTACAGAAATAGTCTATGGGCATACAAGCAATATTCCACCTTTACACACTTTTTAGACTCAAATGGGCACATAATATATACAGTTTTAACTTTTAACCCTAATTAAGATTTAATATCCTTAATATACCTGGAAGATCATTTCACATAAACACAAGTATTATTTGCCATGAATGTACAATTCCTTTAAAGTATGTAGCATAATTTATGTAACTAGTTGCCAATGGATAAAGGTCTTCCTTTTATTTCTCTAGTCTAGTCCACTATGCTGCAATATAGATTCTTATGAAACTGCATTGCACAGATGTATATCTGAGAAGTAGTATTGCTACATGAGAGAGAACACACATTTTTACTTTTGAGAAATAGTGCCAATCTCACCAAAGATACCATACCAACACTCTTTCCAACGTTGTATAGAAGTACCTGTTTCTTCTCATTCTCACCTATGCCACTTATCAAATTTTTCTACCTTTTATAAGTTTTTGAGTAAAAAATAGAATCTTGTTTCTTTTGTCTGTATTTATAGGAGTCATACTGAACATCTCCTATGTTTCTTATCCAATGACAAATTCTCTCTGGACATGGTTTTATTTTTTAAAATGAAATGTTTTTTATTCTTTGATTTGGGGATTTAAAAAATTTCTGAGAAAGTTCTTTCTATGTGAGACATAAGAAAAAATACATTTGAAAAAATTAACAATAACTATCATAGGGAAAATACTAATAAATTTGAAGAAGTCTAACACCTATTAGGAAGCCGGGCAAAGTACAGGAAAGTAAAATTCACAGAAAACAATATTGGATGAATGAATGAGTGAATATCTAACTGTGCAAAAGTATAAATATAGAAGTATTTCTCGAATATTGCTTAATCATAAAATTAAGGTTTGGTTGTGTTTTTTTCCTCCAAGTAGGAGAATCTTTCTACCAATAAAACAGATATAATTAAGCTATCCCAATGAAAGGGGAGGATACTTCCTCTTAGCTGACCTTATCTATACTAACTCTTTTCATAGCATATATATGTTTTTCTTAAAGATGCACTGGAGGCTGGTGTGGCAAAGAAGTTGAGCAGAATCTCTGCAGCTATTATCAACTTAATAATATATGATACTGAAATCATTTTATAAGAAAAATGCTATCTTCAACATGTTGCTTCCATCTCTCTACACCCATGAATTAAAGATCTCTATGCTTTATGTTCGGTGTACCCTGAATGTTAATATCTTCTTCATTTGCTTCTTGCTATAAATGAAACTTGTTGGTTAATTATTCAGGAACATGACTAGGTTCCATTTGCTATACATAAGTAGTAAAATATCTATGAAAGAGATCTACTGTGCAAAATGATACAAGCATAACCATTTTTTAATATTTCTTTTCTCTTTTTTTAAAGAGGGAGGGAGGGAGGGGCCAGGGGCTGAGGAAGAGGGAGAGAGAGCTCCAAGGAGGCTCCACACCCAGCACAGAGCCTGATGTGGGGCTCGATCTCACAACCTCAGCTAAGATCATGACCTGAGCCAAAAATCAAGAGTTAGACACTTAACTGACTGAGCCATCCAGGCACTCTTTCTCTAATATTTTCCAAGCTATTTTGGGTACAGTGCTGTGGCTTTATCAGTTCCCTTTGATAGATTTTCTTATATTAAAATAGGGTGAGAATACTCTATTTTAAAAGATATTTTAAGAAATTTATTTATTCGTGAGAGACACACAGAGAGAGACGGAGACATTGGCAGAGGGAGAAGCAGGCTTCTTGCAGGGAGCTCGATGTGGGAGTCAGTCCCCAGACCTGGGATCATCCCTGAGCTGAAGGCAGATGCTCAACTGCTGAGCCACTAAAGCATCGCACGGTGAGAATACTCTTAATTCTGAACACAAAGTATTTTGATTAATCTCAGTTTCTTGACTATCAGAGTATTTTAAGCAGGCTATCAGAAATGTAGGGACTGGACCAGCTGCCCATTGCATTCAACCAGTGCTACTCAATGTATAGATGCCTTGCTATTTACAAAATGCACTAGCACTATGGTCAGGCCAACTCTCAAATGCTTTCTAGCACAACACACACAGATATACCATTGTCTCTACTGGTTGCCATATTCATGATAGCCACATCTCCATACCAAACTTATGTTCCTAGTACACCAAAAGTAAATGAAAAAATAAGTCATTCATGCAGTTGACACAATGCCAAGTGGTCAGATATATAAGTTAACAAAAAAGTCTGACCTTGTCCCAATTGGGCAAACTTAAATAGGCCAGGAGAAAACATATGAAGAGCAAGGAAATACTATCTGAACCAAGTATTTAGAGAAATGTAAGAGCAGTTTGCAGGAGGGCAAAGAGCACTTGGTGGAAGAAATGAGATGTGTTATTTTTTCTTAAATTTGTCAACTGCAGGGATCCCTGGGTGGCGCAGCGGTTTGGCACCTGCCTTTGGCCCAGGGCGCAATCCTGGAGACCCGGGATCGAATCCCACATCGGGCTCCCGGTGCATGGAGCCTGCTTCTCCCTCTGCCTGTCTCTGCGCCTCTCTCTCTCTCTCTCTGTGACTATCATAAAAAAATAAAAATTAAAAAAAATTTTAGATTTGTCAACTGCAAAGGGCTCCTCAACTTTCATGCAATCCTACTTTCAAAGATTATGTATTGTTACCCTTAAATAACCTTTCATGATCCAAATTCAGCATCAGCATGGCACTTACACCTGCATATCAGTTCACAATTCAGTTTTTGAAGGCTGTCAGAGGAGCAAAATGGTTCTTGTTGCCTTTGTTTCATGTTTTTAAAAAAGGAAAAAAAATGAAAACATTATAAAAGTGATGAAAGTGTAGGTATCATAAATTTTCTGTAATTGATACAAAGTACCAAGATTGAAATCAACAATAGGGTGGTTCTTCAGTCTCAAATGGATGCCTTATAGTAGTTGAGGATGTTCAATTAAAATGAAAATGAACAAAGAGCTTTTATAAATGCTGGTAACAAATGGTCAAAGATGGTATCTAAAAGGCCAAATATAATTAATGAGTTTATACTATTTTGTAGTTTTCAGAGAACATAACCATGTGCATTATACATTTCTCTGTCATTGTCTTTCAATATTTGACACTCATGGGTTTTCAGGAATGCATTAAACCATGGAATACTACCTAAACTCATTTCTCAAATATTTATTGAGCACTTATGTGTGACAGACATGTCAGATTTGAGATGGCTTAATATGTATAATGAAACAAAAATATGAGTAAATATGGAAAAGAACAAACAGAAATTAGAACATCAAAACCAAGATAAAGTGGTTTGATCTGAACATTTGACTCAACTTGTAGACAACCAAAGCTACACTGGAAACATGATCAATTCCATCACTCTTGTGGTCAATAACAGCAACATTCTAATGTGTCAAGTGACATGAGTCTCTCCCTGAGCACTCAGAGCTGAATACAATTTCTCTTATAAGGTTTCAAATAGGGAACAATACCCTCGATGTCAACAGGATCCACAGTAGCAGGTTTTCTAAGGCTAAGTGTCTGTGATTTTGCAACTTAAATGTCACGAAGTATTTTGTAGATTTACTCAATGATACTGCAGCAACACTCAACTAGGGTAACAGAAAAGCTGTTTTGTAGAAAATACATGTTAAGATTGTGGATGATAGTTAAAATATTTTTATTTTAATGCTCAAAAAAACTAGGAAGGCCCTAGATTTAATGCCCAGATATGGCATTGAACACTGGCAGATTCATAGTGCCTACAATCTGGCTATAATGAAGATTACTCCTACATGTAAGGCTCCTGCCTCAGTGCAACTCAAAATAAGTGCTGATGTTGCACTACAGGTTACATAATTCATGGGGCCCCATGCAAAATGAAAATGTGGGAACCCTTGTTTAAAAATTAAGCATTTCAAGATAGTGACAGCAAAACACAAAACCACTTATACGACCCTTCTCAGCATGGAGTCCTGATACAAGCATATTCCTGGGTGATTGCAAATTCCTGACCCATGAAGCCAGCCCTACTGACATGGTAGGATCACCAAAGAGCACCAAATACCAAGGATCATGGTAGAATCACCAAAGTGTATGTGAGAAGAACTCCAAAAAGATGGCGGTCCCTGGGGAGGTCTCTCAGTGAAAGGGACAATGTCAGTTCTGCTCTGAAGCTTCCTGACCCCAGTAAGGGACACAAGACTGGATAATAATAAATGTACAGGGTGGGAAGAAGTGTGATATTGGGAAGAAAATGAAGGATATGTGTGTGGTAGGGGACTAGAATAGATACTTCATATGGGAAATGTTATTACTGTAAAAGACAGGAATATGGCATAGGTAAAGGGGTGGCATGTTCCTTTTACTGAGTGAAGTCATTCTGGAAAGCCCTGACAATCATGTTTCAGATTTGATGTGATAGGAAACCAAGAACTCAAGAGAGTTTTGGGGTTCTTTATAGGAGTAAAATAACCTGCAGCCCTATTTCAGTAGGATTGATCCAGCAACGGGAATGATGGAGAGAAGAGAAGTTAAAGGCAGGGGAAAAAATTGAAGGTTTTTTCTCAAAAATCCTGAAGTGAATTTCCATGGGGGAAAGTGCAAGGGGAAAATACTTGAATGAGAGGTCACAAAACAGGGAAATAGAGAAATATTTCTTACATTTCAAGGAATAAAAAGGAAAGACTTGATGCCCATCAGTTTGGGCATGAGAGAGAAGAAATGGAAACATGCTATTGATGGTTCTATCAAGAATACCAGGTAATTGGGCAGCCCGGGGGGCTCAGTGGTTTAGCGCCACCTTCGGCCTAGGGCCTGATCCTGGAGACCCGGATCGAGTCCCGTGTCAGGCTCTCTGCATGGAGCCTGCTTCTCCCTCTGCCTGTGTCTGTGCCTGACTCTCTCTCTCTCTCTCTCTCTCTCATGAATAAATAAATAAAATCTTTTTAAAAATAATAGTAATACCAGGTAATACGTTGGTCTTTTACACATGCCCTGACTAGCTCCCACATTAGATAGAAAAACAAAAAGAGCAAACTATAGAGATACTAAATAATATGGCCAAAGTCCTAGATCTGTCAGTAAGGAAATCAGAGACATATCATATCACATTTCCTCTCCAGAGACAAGAATGAAATTAAATATAGCACCGGTTTTGTCACTCTGGAGCCTGGGAAACTGCAGAAGTAGTAACAGAAAGAATTGGATTAAGAAAGTCAGTAACTTAAGGCGCATTTTGTCTCACTCAGATTTGCACTTGTCTAGTCAGAGTTGACCCTTAAACACCTGGTAGGAACTGTCTATGAGTAACTGAAAATCTGGTTTACAGGAAATAATAACTGAATGAGAGAGGATGGAAAGCCACAATCAGAGGACATGTCTTTTGGGCTGACCAGAGGATTTGGGTATAAAGCAGCATTTGTATTTTCAGCACTAAGGGACCATGCCTGGATCAGAGTCCAATAGATAATTATATTATCATTTAGTTAATTACTTACTTTAAGCTAAATGTTTTTAAGCAAATGTTACTATTCCCTGGATGATGAATATTTAAGAAGAGGTTATAGGATGAAGACAAAAGGAAAAGGAATCAAATATCTAAACCAAATGGATAAGACATTTACTTACTCAACCCTATACATCTAAGGCCAGGTCTAGTTTAACTTTTTTTTTTTAAGAGGATATTTATTTATTCATCAGAGAGAGAGAAAGAGAGGCAGAGACACAGGCAGAGAGAGAAGCAGGCTCCAACGCAGGAAGCCTGACGTGGGACTCGATCCCGGGACTCCAGGATCATGCCCTCAGTCGAAGGAAGGCGCTAAACCACTGAGCCACCCAGGGATCCCCTAGTTTAACTTTTATGTAAATGCATTTTCCATTGAATTCTGCATCAATTAAAAAGTAATTGAATGTTCCTTATTTCATTCTTTACTTGCAATCATCCATCTTATTCTGAGGATGAATCTTCTTGTCTTTGGATGCATCAAATTTCTTTCCCATAGAAGTCTGTTTGCCTATCTCCATCCGATTTGTATTTCCTTAAAAACTTAGTTTCACAACTGCCTCTGGTGGTACAAATCCACTAAAAGATATACGTCATTACAGCTGGTTTCCTGTTGATGTTGGAGGTCATGCACACTAGGACCTGCTTTCCTGCTGATATACAAAACTGCATTTTAGAAGAAGGTTGCCTAACTGTGTCATGAAAGGATTTTGTCCACTGCATTTTAGTCCTTCTCAATGTGACACTGAGATCATGATCCTCCCAAAAATACTAGGAAAACACACATGGAAAATTGCATTCTCTAATTGACTTAGGGCATGTGATATGATAATACTCTAAGGAAAAAATGGTATGTACTTGAAATATATAGTACCTAAGAAAAAATAGGTCATATATAGGTCATGTGCTCTAAAAAGCTTATCACACAAATTCATATTTCTATAGCTAAAAGGCAAAAAAGATACCGTTTCCTTCCAAAGTAAAAAGCAAATCATCTTGTTTTATAATACAATAATTTGCCTCTAGATAACCCCCCAAATTTAGAGTTTATTGAGAAAGTGGGATAGAAAGGGGGAAAGATGCTCAGAGAAGATGTATTCATCCTCCTTAATATCAGAATTACACTGACAAAGTTTATTTCTTTGATCAAATTCTGCCTAAGCTATCAACTAAGCCTCAACTTTCAAGCTTTTCTGTGTATATACTGTCAAATCTTAGCAAGAATCCTGCTAAGTTGATTTAGCTAGAATTTCCCATTATCCTCAATATCTAATTAGGGTCCTCAACCTCTACCAACCTCCAAGTGATGTCCGATTACTCTGGCCTGCCTTCAGTGAGACTCCTGTTTTGCCCATTTATCCAGTAATCCCCCATCCCTTAAGGTTTCTTCTTAGCAATTTCCTATCCACAGAATCTCCACTCTGTTCCTTAGCTATAAATTTCCACTTATCCACACTGTATTCAGAATTAAGCCTGATGTTGTACTAAGGTTCTTTTCCCCTTTTGCCATATTCCTGACTACAACCTACTGTTTGTTGTTTTTTTTTTAACCACTTTAATTGTCCAGCTCTGATTTTCCTTCAACAACCAGGCAGAGATTGCAGGAATCCTGGCACTTGTCAAGTGCTAGCTCTACCTAACTTCTAGTTTAGTTACAGCCTCCTGTGTTGCTGCTGTAACCCCAGGCTCTCTTTTCCAATCAATCCATCATTCATTTATTTCCCTGTCCAACTAATCTTCTTTAAGCACTACAAATTCATTATGTAGCTCATCTGCCTCCAAAGGTCCAATGGTTACCCATTTGCTTTCACATCAAATCTATACTCATCTGCCTTATTTTAAGACCTTATGTAATCTAATATCATGCTGCATATCCACCTTTATCTCCAATTAATCCTGAATATGCACTCTCTGCTGTAATGGGGTCACTTCCTCCAATGGCTTGATCATATTAGTTGTCTCCTCTCCCAGTTGTGTATACTGTTCCACACACTTGAACTTTTTCTAGCTAATAGAGATTTTAGTGATTATCGACTACAACTCTTACTCTGCAAATGAGAAAATCTGAGCCCAGAAAAGTAATGATATTACCATTTTCTCATGCCAGGTCAGAAAAACTAGTATTCTAATCTCTTTTATATTGTTGGAAAGTCAATTTTCATCTCAGCGATTTAAGTGCATACTCTTCATGGTCAATTATTTTTTCTTCTTGTATGCATCTATGTTAACAAATTAAGCCCTGATAATTTTTCTGTTTTGAATAATTTCCTCACTTACAAATCTCAAAATTTAGCAATTGTTTCGTATATTATTATTTGAGTTAGATTTGTGTCATCAGGTAGATTCTGGGAGTCAACATCAAGGCTTAAATTGTTTTTAATGTTTATATTGCCCAGATTTTTGGATATATGAAAACTTCAATTAAATTGCTGCTATTTGAATGGTTAAATGCCAGTTAGGATAAATTATGCTTGATCTATATAGAATGCATATGTTCTAGAAAAGATATAATCAGGCTCCTAGAACCACAGGAGTATGCAAAAGACTTAGAAGACACATTTTCCTTGATCTGTCTTAAAATTTGGAGGAAGAGTTTTAAAAATGTATACTTTTAAAGGACATGTCTGCATAAGCAAAATCAGAAGTTTTATTCATGTCAGCCAATATCCCTCTTACAAAAACAAGTTTGACACCTTGTATACCAATATATAAAAACAACTTTGAATACATACAAAATTATTTGCTCCAAATTATTTCAACTTCCTGCAGTAATTGTGCTTTCCAAATAATTTGGTTACATGAGCATAATTGTGCTCCATTCCATTTTTAAATTCAGTGAGTTCCTCAATGTGTTCCTAAAAACAAAATAACTTTGTAATTCTAGTTTGGTAATTTCAGAATAATTTTCATCTAGCTATTTAAAATGCAATAATTTCAAAATTACTCATTTAACTATAAGCCAAGAAAATGATATAATGGGAAAAGATAATGAGAACTGAGTTTTGAAACTATTAACATGGGTTACTCTGTGTTGTAAGATGCCTCAAAATGGATTTGGTGGGGAAGATAACAATTCTTATGAATTTAAGTTGAATAAAAAAAGCATATATATTAATATAAGCTTACAAAACATATACGCTTTATTATTTAAAAAATATACTTTGGTGCCTAGTCCATATAAAAATTTGAGGCATTCTCAGAAACCATCTCTATTGCAGTGATATTTAAAATTTGGAGGTTTGCTGTTCAAAATGGTTGACAACTTCTCTGTCCCCTTTACCCCTCAAAAAATACAATTGAATTTTAAAATATATATAGTATCATTGGAAACAAAATGATGGCAACAGTACCTCAAAATTTATAGGATATTAAAGATGAAAGCAGAAACAAGATCATCAGAAGGCCTCCTAATGAAATTTTGGGCACTGTCACTGAGTCACCAACCTATAGAATAAGTAATAGTGGGTCAGGGGGCAGTTATGATCACTAAAGGAATAGCTGGGACAAATGATACCACTTTGCCCCCCTTCAGCATCTATGGCTTTTGTTCCCTGCAAAAAGCCCACTGATGCTATTAAAGAGAGTGGACCCTCCAGCTAGACAGCTAGGGAATATCTTGATGGATTTGAGGAGGTGAGGAAAAGTGTTGAGAAGGTTAGAAAAATGTCTAGTACCTCTGATTTTTAACCTTAGTTTTCTAAAATTTCTGAGAATGATGGCAACAGTACCTCAAAATTTCTGAGATGATTCTGAACTGCTTCACAGGAAAACAGAGTGGGGCAGTGGTGAATGAATGATGGACTCCTTAGATAGAAAATGTACTAACAGAATATTCTACATCATCCCTAGACCAAACACCTCCACTCCCCTCACATTTTTTTTTTTTTGATAAATATTTGCCTGCAAGTCTTTCAGATTTCAACATCTATGGATGCCTCCAGACTGGTTAAGTGCCATATGCTCTGTACTAATCTATCACAGTGCCTGATAGACAATGTTAGTTCAATTGTCTATGGTACTCCGGTGTGACTGGTAGATCCATGAGGGCAGGGAACCTGTCTAATGTATTCATCCTTATTTAGCCTTCACACTATAGCATCTGATATATTAGACACATCATATGCTTTTAAAAATCACAGTATCAGGAGCATTATTATTTCACTGATGAAATTTTCAGGATGCTATAAACTTCCATTTCCCAATCAGCTTTTGTAATAACAAAAATAGAACCCAAATCTCCAGTCATACTGGATATTAGGGAAGTTCCACTGAAGTAGTTGAAACAACCAAGAAAAGTACAATACCCCACCTCCTCAGGAAACTCATAAATAAAAGCCATTCTCAGAAATTTTAGAAAACTAAGGTTAAAAATCAGAGGCACTAGACATATTTCTAACCTTCTCAACACTTTTCCTAAGTCCTGGTCACTCTGTGATACCCAGCTTTTAAGAGCTATCATACTTAGAACATTAACATAATCCTGAAATAAATGTTCCTCTATTACATGTGATGGTCTTAATCTACATCAAAGTCAGATTACAGATTATCATCAAGGTGATATAAAAAAGAAAAGATGACTTAGAGTCCTATAAACATGAATTTGCTAGGCAAACTTCTTCACTTTGCTGACCATCTATTTCCTCATCTAGAATATGGAAAAATCAATGCTTCTCTAATACCAATAATGTAGAAATTAAGTGATATAATGTGTCATACATATATAAAAAATGACATATACTATGTTTGGTTCTAAAATGGTTTGCCACTGAAAAATACTAGTGAAAAATCCCTATTATTTTTATCCATCCCCTTGGAAATGAAAGTAACAAACCCTAAGGGCAATGTTTTATTACTAAATTATTTAGTCACCAACTTAATTTGCAAAGCCTTTGAAAACACATCTGCTTTTATGTGCAGTGCCTTTGTGGAGAGTACTGTTATCAGAGTGAGTCTAAAATTATGTTTTATGCTACTTGGACTTCAGAAGTATATTAGAGAAGCTGAAAAGGGGGAATAGTAAGAGTTTGACATCCCAGAAACATGGTAGCAAGTAGCTTGTCTTGCATAGTTTCAGAGGTAAGCAGAAGGGGGTGGGGGCGATAAGTAGAAGATGTGCTCTGGAGAACATCAAATCCATATGCAAAACTGATTTAGTTATCAACTAACCACAAAGCTTCCTGCTCTACATATTTCAGAGTTGAATCCAATTTGCTCAGTAAAAAAAAAAAAAAAGCAACTAAGACATGGATGGAATATTTCTGGGAGTTACATAAATTTACAAATAGAGATAAAAATGCATTGGGGAAAAATAAAGGCCTACCTAATCTTATCAGATCAAAAAACCCAGGACATGGTAATTGTGACTATTTAGGGAGGTAATGGGATAAATAAAACTCTTCAAGAGGCAAACAATTGGTCATGGTTATTTGAGAGGCAAATGTAGGATGGTGGCCAAGCCTTCAAGAATTCCCTACCTCTGATAGAGGACTCCAATAGCTCTACAAGGTTGCCTCATGTTAATAAAAACTCAGAATCAGGCAGAGAGTAGACAAATGGAAGATTGTTCAAATATGAATTTCCAAGGTAATTTGAGAGTTTAGTATTTGACACAAAGGTAATAGGATTGATGTCAGAGAGAAAGGCAAAAAAAAAAAAAAAAAAGAAAAAGAAAGAAAGAAAGAAAGAAAGAAAGAAAGAAAGAAAGAGAAAGAAAACAGTGTTCTTGATACAATAAACGTTTAAAATTTGGTATTTGAAGTTTATAAATGAGAAAAGAGATCATTTATGGAGTGTGGTTGAGAGGATAAAATAATAATGAAAGAAAATAAAAACAAGACACTTTTAATCAACATATGCAGAAAACCTTACCGTAAAAAGGTCTGTCTATGAGATACCTGCAATGGGACTGTGCAAGCTTGAACCCATATATTTCATGAGATTTCTGTCCCACATGGAGAAGAACAAAATGGCACTTGGTCTTCAGGATTGATGAGAGGTGAGCACACTGAAAGGAGGCACTCGTGAAGTTTCCAAATCTTTTTTTCTTCTCCCTTAAAAATACCATCCTTCAAAGCTGCTGAAGGAAAACTTGACCAGGTGACAAATTTCAACTTTAAATCTCACTCTATGCCAATTTAAATGTCTTTAATGTCTTTTTGTTGTCTGATTGCTGAGGCTAGGACTTCCAGTACTATGTTGAATAGCAGTGGTGAGAGTGGACATCCCTGTCTTGTTCCTGATCTTAAGGGAAAGGCTCCCAGTGCTTTCCCATTGAGAATGATATTTGCTGTGGGCTTTCGTAGATGGCTTTTAAGATGTTGAGGAATGTTCCCTCTATCCCTACACTCTGAAGAGTTTTGATCAGGAATGGATGCTGTATTTTGTCAAATGCTTTCTCTGCATCTAATGAGAGGATCATATGGTTCTTGGTTTTTCTCTTGCTGATATGATGAATCACATTGATTGTTTTACAAGTGTTGAACCAGCCCTCTTCGCCGATGACATGATACTCTACATAGAAAACCCAAAAGCCTCCACCCCAAGATTGCTAGAACTCATACAGCAATTTGGCAGTGTGGCAGGATACAAAATCAATGCCCAGAAGTCAGTGGCATTTCTATACACTAACAATGAGACTGAAGAAAGAGAAATTAAGGAGTCAATCCCATTTACAATTGCACCCAAAAGCATAAGATACCTAGGAATAAACCTAACCAAACAGGTAAAGGATCTATACCCTCAAAACTATACAACACTTCTGAAAGAAATTGAGGAAGACACAAAGAGATGGAAAAACATTCCATGCTCATGGATTGGCAGAATTAATATTGTGAAAATGTCAATGTTACCCAGGGCAATTTACACGTTTAATGCAATCCCTATCAAAATACCATGGACTTTCTTCAGAGAGTTAGAACAAATTATTTTAAGATTTGTGTGGAATCAGAAAAGACCCCAAATAGCCAGGGGAATTTTAAAAAAGAAAACCATAGCTGGGGGCATCACAATGCCAGATTTCAGGTTGTACTACAAAGCTATGGTCATCAAGACAGTGTGGTACTGGCACAAAAACAAACACATAGATCAATGGAACAGAATAGAGAACCCAGAAGTGGACCCTCAACTTTATGGTCAACTAATATTCGATAAAGGAGCAAAGACTATCCACTGGAAAAAAGACAGTCTCTTCAATAAATGGTGCTGGGAAAATTGGACATCCACATGCAGAAGAATGAAACTAGACCACTCTCTTGCCCCATACACAAAGATAAACTCAAAATGGATGAAAGATCTAAATGTGAGACAAGATTCCATCAAAATCCTAGAGGAGAACACAGGCAACACCCTTTTTGAACTCGGCTACAGTAACTTCTTGCAAGATACATCCACGAAGGCAAAAGAAACAAAAGCAAAAATGAACTATTGGGACTTCATCAAGATAAGAAGCTTTTGCACAGCAAAGGATACAGTCAACAAAACTAAAAGACAACCTACAGAATGGGAGAAGATATTTGCAAATGACGTATCAGATAAAGGGCTCATTTCCAAGATCTATAAAGAACTTATTAAACTCAACACCAAAGAAACAAACAATCCAATCATGAAATGGGCAAAAGACATGAACAGAAATCTCAGAGGAAGACATAGACATGGCCAACACACACTTGAGAAAGTGCTCTGCATCACTTGCCATCAGGGAAATAGAAATCAAAACCACAATGAGATACCACCTCACACCAGTGAGAATGGGGAAAATTAACAAGGCAGGAAACAACAAATGTTGGAGAGGATGAGGAGAAAAGGGAACCCTCTTACACTTTTGGTGGGAATGTGAACTGGTGCAGCCACTCTGGAAAACTGTGTGGAGGTTCCTCAAAGAGTTAAAAATAGACCTGCCCTACGACCCAGCAATTGCACAGCTGGGGATTTACCCCAAAGATACAGATGCAATGAAATGCCGGGACATCTGCACCCCAATGTTTCTAGCAGTAACGTCCACAATAGCCAAACTGTGGAAGGAGCCTCGGTGTCCATCGAAAGATGAATGGATAAAGAAGATGTGGTTTATGTATACAATGGAATATTACTCAGCCATTAGAAATGACAAATACCCACCATTTGTTTCAACGTGGGTGGAACTGGAGGGTATTATGCTGAGTGAAATAAGTCAATCGGAGAAGGACAAACAGTGTATGTTCTCATTCATTTGGGGAATATAAATAATAGTGAAAGGGAATAGAAGGGAAGGGACAAGAAATGGGTAGGAAATATCAGAAGGGGAGACAGAACATAAAGACTCCTAACTCTGGGTAACGAACTAGGGGTGGTGGAAGGGGAGGAGGGCGGGTGGTGGGGGTGAATGGTGACGGGCACTGACGGGGTCACTTGACGGGCTGAGCACTAGGTGTTATTCTGTTTGTTGGCAAATTGAACACCAAGAAAAAATAAATTTATTATTTAAAAAAATAAAAAAATAAAATAAATCTCACTCGGGGAAGTCGGGTGGCTCAGTGTTTTAGCGCCGCCTTCAGCCCTGGGCCTGATCCTGGAGATGCTTGATCCTGGGATCAAGTCCCACATCAGGCTCCTTTGCGGGGAGCCTGCTTCTCCCTCTGCCTGTGTCTCTGCCTCTCTCTCTTTCTCTCTCTCTCTCTCTCTCTCTCTCTCTCCCCTCTCTGTGTATTCTCATGAATAAATAAATAAAATCTTTAAAAATAAATAAATAAATCTCACTCTAAAGAGCACATTGCCTCCATAAATAGCAAACTGTCTGCTCCAAGGTTAGAATTTAGAATAATCCAAATATGGAAACTATTCTTTTTATATTAGGCCAAAAAAAAATCAACAGAAACATTAACCTACTCTGATAAAAGATTAGTAACACACATGATATATTACATCTGATTTGTTTAGAAGAGATCTAGTACAACAACTGACTTAGAAATTTTTGAAAGAGTCATTCAGAACATAAAGCAGAGGATTTGAAGTCTGAAAAATTCAGAAAATTAAGACTAGGAGGAGAGGGAGAATAGAACACTGCTTCAGAGCTGCCTGGATTTAATTTCTAGGACTCCCAGGGACTCTGCTTTTTCATTTATGCAATGAAGTTAACAAGAGTATTTACTTCATAAAGTTTTTATAATGATTAAGTGAATTAGTACAACCACGGCTTTGTGAAAATTTCTCCTTGCAAAACACTTCCAAGAGTTTCTGCTACACAGTGAGACCCAATACCACCTACCCCTGTCCTGCTAGGTCTGTTTCCTCTGCTTACCCCATGATAGACCCAATAGCTCTACTTGTCATAAATGGTCAAAAAAAGGGATGTAGAAGATGCAATTTGGACTTGCCCCTTCTAATCACCTATTTTAGACTCACAGGGTTACAAATGAGTCTAAAGCCACAGAGAATTTTCTACAGGAGGAAATTTTAATTATCCCCTAAAATGATTTATTGATGATTAACCTGGTCTAACTACTAAAAGAAAATAACTATTTTAAATTAAAATTTTTGTTTTATTTCACATTGATTTCAAATGTGTATTTTTTAGTTTTAGTTCTTCAGCATTAGTTTTTATTTCCAAAAAGAATTGCAGTTCTGATTATAGACCTTATTCTCCCTTTCAGCACTGTGCTAGAAAACGTGACTTTTGATAGCTCTTGGCACATCATATAATATAGAAAACAAAAATACCTCAGTTTTTTTTTTAATTTCCATAAGTACCGAGTTTGAATATAGGACTCGAGCCAGAAGGATCTGCTTGAGATGATTAAATACAAAAATTCATAGCAATTTGCATTAATCTGGCCATTTCCCTATTGTTTGTCTACCTGAATGAAGGTCTTATAGGTATAAATCATATAGATTAACAGTCTGAGAAGCAGCCAACACTGGTGTTTTAACGCATTTGTGCAAGTTAATGTAACTGAGGCTGAATAACTATGCCTCAGGAAAGATATATTTTAACGTCCCTGTGCATTTGCTTATGCAGTTCCTATGCCTTAAATTCCCTTTTCATTCCTCAAAGTTCAGTTTAAATGTTGCAGGTCAAATCTCCTCAAGTTTCCTTTTAGAGCAGAAATGCTCTCTTAGATTTTCAATGTCATGTATATATATAATATATATCCTCGTTCTACATTCTCTACTGCATGGTGGACTGCCTGATAAGGTGACTATACACTGCACTTAGTAGGCCCTCTACAAATAATTTGTTAAAGGAATGAAGATTCACACTTTATACAGTTTACTTAACAGATTAGGAAAATGAAGCTCAGAAATATTCAATACTTGGACCAAAGTCAGAGTTAATGAGTAGAATGAGGATTTCAATTGAACTCCACCTGACGTTAATTCTGGTGCACTTTCCACAATTCCATGCTGGTGAATTTGCTAACTCTTACAGCAACAATGTCATTTGTTTCCTTGTACAAAATCCCAACAGTCTAGGACCTTAAATGCAACCACTGATAGTGTAAACCAAGGCCCCATTTATTCCTAGTTTAGATCTTGGAAAATTGCATTCATTCATTCAGGCTTGACACTCAGGCTTCTAATACATATATTTGGCTTACTGACATTCAGCAGAAGGGGAGTTTTAAACCACACCTAAGGGAGAGAAGGAATAGTTTAATCATGAATGTGGAGAAGGGATATCCAGACTGAGGTTTTACAGAAGCAAAAGAGAAATGAGCAAGTGGTGTATATCATTTTAAGCAGATTTGCATGACTGGAGCCAAGAGCTTCTGTCAGGGAAGAAAATAGACTGGTTGTACACAGAATCGGGATAGGAAACTGTCAAGATGTTATGATTTGAGGGATACTAAAGCCATTCCCTTGCCTAAAAATACTTTCCCTACTGACCTCCCTTCCACCTAGTATGACTTATTTTCCTGAGTTAAAGCATCAAAAGTTTCTGTTTACAGACATATTCATTTTCTGAGGGAGACGAAACTTCTATTGTTTGCTGTTCATAGGCATAATATGAAGTAGTTGATTAGCAAAGAGTAGTGCAAAGGGTAATTAATTTCTTAGAACAGTGAAAGTAAATCCAGAATGAGGCACATAGACAAATGTTTCTAAAAAACAACTCACTTGAATTCATTACTCTTGTTACTCACCTACTCATTTACAATTTTGGCCAGAGTAGTCACAGATAAATAATCAGAACTTGAATAGTTTCAGGATACTATAATCCCACAATGTTATGCATGTCCCTGAAAGAAGAGAAACACTGCCACCAACTCATTACGTGATCTTCAGTAAGTCATAGTCCTCACAGGTCCAGTTTCTTCATTTTTAGAAACAGTAATGATAATCCCTATCCTTCTTAACCAAGAGGACTTTGTGAATGAGTCACATCAATTTTTTCCTTTGGGAGAAAAAACTCTAGACATATGTAATGGATTTAAAATCTATTATCTGATATATTTAATATAAGAATTCATTCATTTCATAGCTATCAGCAAGTGTTATTCTGGGACATATTATATATAAAATTTCACTTTATTTTTTTAAAGACTTATTTTAAAAAGAACATGCATGCATGAAGGAGGGGAAGAGATAGGAGAGAATCTCAAGCGACTCTACATTAAGTGGGGAACCCATCATGGGGCTTGATCTAACAACTCTGAAATCATGACTTGTGCCAAAACCAGAGTCAGATACTTAACTGTGCCACCCAGGTGCCCCCAAATTTAACTTATTTTTAATAACAATCTTTTGAAGGAGCTAAGGAACTAAAGAGAAGAGAAACTAAGGAACCAAGAAGTTAAATAATTTGTTCAAGGTCCCATCACTAGTCATGTGGTAGAACCAGGATTATTGTGATAGCTACTTTTATTTTTCTCATTTCCACTGTATCAGTTTATAAAAGAATAAACTATTTTCTTACTGATACTCAAATCCTCAAGATATCATTTAAGTGTAAATCCTTAGACATGTCACTTTAGAACTGTCGTCTGAATTGTCCACGTTAACAAAATAATATGTCAAATACCTACACTGATTTACCATTTGCCTTTCAAGGTAGAAACACTCTTGGAAGCTAAAAATAACAATTGAATACACAAAAACTACTCAGTGTGGATTGGCATATGGACTGTTTCTGTCTCATGCAGAGACTGGAGGATACTATCACGAGGTCTCAATCTCTATAATTAGGCAATATGCATGACCTTCCAAAATTGGGACAGTAGAGAAGGAGTAGATTCTCCTCCGCATCTGAAACCCATTTAGGGATCCCATAAGTTGCCTCCCCATACACATAAGATACAACTGAATTTCACTGCTACATACAGTCTTTCCTTCTTAATGATCACTCTAGCTTTCCATTGCTTCAGTCCTAAATTATGGAATCATCCTTGACTTTTCTTTAGTTTTCTATGACTTATATTAAATCAGCATATTTTATCCATTTGCTGTCAGGATACATCCAGATCCCAGCCACTTTTGTTTTACCACCGATGTCACCTTGGTGCAGGTCACCATCACCTCTCATTCACTTGATTATAACAGTCTCTCAGAGGCTCTTCCTGCTCCTACACTTGCCCCTCCCAGGTCTATATCAACACAACATTCAGAATGAGCCTCTTAAATATGTCAGATCAGGTCCTATCCCAGCTCAGAACAGGCTGATGTCTCCCCCTATCATTTGGTGGAAAACACAAAGTCATGACAATGGGCCAGAAGGCCTTAGGCAGACTGCTCCTCACTCTTTGCCTCTCTAATCATGTCTCTTAATACAGTCCCCTTGCTTTTCACACACTAGCCATGCTGGCCTCTTCTCTGTGCTTCAAATATGCTGATCATGCTCCTGTCTCAAGGCTGTGACATTAACTGGCCCTCAGATGTCCACATGGCATACTCCCTTATCTCTTTCAGGGCTTTACTTGAATGTTGTCTTCCAAAAAGAGCCCATCTCACTGCCCCCTCCCTACACTCCCTGCTCATTCTTTCTCCCCATTTCCACTGAGTTGGGTTATAGGTCTCCCCTACTATAATGTAAGCTTAGGGAGGTCAAAGATTTATGTCTCTTTTATTTCCAGCTATAGCCCTAGTCCCTAAACTATGCCTGGCACAGGGCATGTGATCACAGAGTTTAAGAAGGGGAGATCGGCCAGATGGGCATTTGTGATTTGGAGAGGAAGTATAGATCTTAATGAGATAGCTTCTGCTTAGCTCTAGAATATGATTTTTGCATGGTAGGAAATGTCAAAAATCTGAATTTTTGTGATATATCTCCCGATTTTAAGACCGAGAAATGATTTTTTAAGTTGTTGTTCTAGCTCTTCAAACAATTTCTATATATAAAGTTACACCCACAAATCACTACTTTGGGGGCTCTACTCTGAGCCTCTGAGATGCTAAGAATCCTTTAGAGCTAACAGTCAAAAGATTTTACCTAGGTCCTGTTTACTGAATCATACTTATTTCCATGAAAATGTGTAATTTATTAAAACCAATATTTCTTTAAGATTTTATTTATTTATTCATGAGAGACACAGAGAGAGAGAGAGAGAGAGAGAGGCAGAAACATAGATAGAGGGAGAAGCAGGTTCCTTGCAGAGAGGCCGATGTGGGACTTGATCCCTGGACCTGGGATCATGCCCTGAGCCGAAGGCAGACACACTAAACTGATGAAACACCCAGGTGTCCCTAGGACCAATATTTTCAACTATTCCAGGAGAGAAATTATATAACTTTTGGGAAGTCTCTCTCCATTTACCCTTCTAGGAGAGATAAGAAGGCAGTCCCAATGGCAAATAGAGTTTTGAGAGGGATTGTTTAAATTATTGCAAACCAAAAAATTTTAAGCATTAGTTTTGGGGTTTTGTTCACAAAATCCTAGTTTGCAACATTTTCTTTAATAACTAATTACTTAAAAAAAATAACTAATTACTTTATTGAATGTAAAAGATTCCTACCTTTTTTGTCAAATGTAATTTCTTTCCATCTGATCATTTTAGCACTTGTACTTTATTAGATAGAAGTACGTTGATGTGACTGACCACTTAACATTAACTTAAACTGTTCATTGATATCTACTTCCTAAGAAATTTCCTGCATAGGGTAATCACATTCTATCACCAAGAGTAGCTGATGAGTGAATCTTACTATTTAAAATTTCTTGTCTCATGGAAGAGAAAATGTTGGGATAGGAGTTTAACACACGTTTAGGCATAGGACTTTTTCTTTAAGAGTCAAAGCAGATTGACAAAGATTCCTCCTGTTAGAACACTGCAGGCTTAACATGTCTCTGAGAATCTGGGTGCCAACACCACGTGAATCGGGTATAGATTTTGACACTAGAAAACTACATGAGCAAACATGAGTTTTATTGTTGCACATTTCCCTATGACAGAATAAACATAGGCTTACTTCAATCAGGCAGTGGTCACCCTACATTTGATTTGGTTATTAATTATTTTGCCTTAGTGTGATCTTTGACTTCTGGTCATTTTCCTTTTCCAAAAATTTACTTCTCAGACGTGTGCAATGACTCATCGTATCTTATCTGTTAAAAACAGGGTTTACCAGATGAGCAAGCTACAGAAAGCAAATCTGACATTAAGATCAAATCAGTTTATCAACAACTAAGAGGCAAAATTAGTCAAAAATTTTGATAGATTTTAAGCTAGTTATTGTATTTGATTTGTTTTAGAAAACACAGAAAAAGGAAGTACCAAATAAAAAGAGTCATTGTAGACCAAAAAAAGCACTTATTGGGTAATGTTTTTAGTTCTTTTTAAAAAATCATACAGAAACAAAATTTAAGTTATGAATACTTTGGATACACATCTTACGTAACTGCACGTTAACCTTTAAAACAAAAGTTCTTCAAATATAAAATTAAATATGCTGGCCATGATATGTGAACACTATTAAAGAATATAGTAATTTAGTCTAAAGTGGTACAAAACTTGGGAGCTGATCAGGCATTGTTATCAAAAAGTCAAGCTTTAACTAACTTCTAATGTAGACCAGTTTTTTGGAAACTAGCAAGCATCAGCATCACTGTGAGGGCTTCTTCACACAGATTTCTGGACCCCAGAATTTGCATTTCTAGCAAGTTCCCTGGTGATACCTGATACTGCTGGTCTAGGACCTATACTTTGAAAATCACTGATGTAGCTGATGTGTTTCTATATCTGCTTCTTTTTGGAAAGTCTTTACAAAACTGTATTAAACACAATACAAAACAAAATTCTTGTATTCAGGAAATAGTCTATGCTCTTTTAAGCTGCAGTGAATCTGTTTCCTATTAGTTTTGAAATTATGAGGGTATATTTTTTTAAACATTCTGTTTACTATACCTATAATTCAGAGAGATTACAATTGATTAAAGGCTATGCACGTATTTTAAAAAAAGATTTTATTTGAGAGAGAGAGAAAGAGTGAACACAAACTGGGAAGGGGGCTGCAGAGTGAGAGGAAGATGTAGACTCCTTGCTAAGCAGGGAGCCCAAGGCAGCGTTGGATCCCTGGACCCTGAGATCATGACCTGGAGCCAAAGGCAGATGCTTAACCAACTGAGGCACTCAGGCATCCTATTCATATTTTTATTTGCTAATGGGGATATTATTTTAGGTATAGAACAGAGTATTCTTGCTAAAATGTTTAAGCAGCTTTATAATCTAAATCTTGCCAACTTTGTTCTTACTAAGAGAGTTGTAAAACTAGGAACTAAGAATGACCAAGGATAATGTACTGACCTAAAAATATCATTCTTGCTATAGAAGATTTAAGATAAAGTTCCCTACCAGTCCAAAGAGATGTAAATAAAAGTATATTCAGTCCATCACTAGGATCAAAAGATAGTAAAGAAAATTAAAAATCAGGGCCAAAGTTAGTCCTGACAGTCCCTTAGTAGCCTTGAATTTTCTGACCAACTATGCATTAGAAACTCAAAAAAAAAAAAAAAAAGTAGAAAGGATCATCTTTTAACATCCATTCTGGTAGGTTCTAGACTTTCTTTGCCTGGCAAGAGTTATGTTGGACAGAAGGAATATGGGTCAAATAAAGGAATCTCTCTCATCTAAACTCGGGATAGAATTTAGACATTGCAGATACAAGGCAAACTCACTCTACAGGAGCATAAGTATTCACAAAGTCAAGGAGGTTGGAAATCGAGGTGCATACATGGTGAATGATTAGTGGTTTTGTTTGGAGAGGAAGTTTACATGAGAGCATTCCTTGTCCTGAAAACAAGATTGACAGATTGATTAATTCCTTTGTGGAATTCAGGTCCAATTGTTTGTGAATGTTGTGATCAGCTGAGTCTTCTCAATTCAGTGGCAGCAAGCATTTCATTGCCCAAAGCTGAGCAGATTAAGGAAATGGAATTGAGTTTCTCTAGTGGTTTGTTTTGCATTTCCTGTATGGACCTTTTTACTTCCGGTGCCCTTTCAGGACTGATTTTGCACAGCATGTTAGATAGAACAGCCCCTCAAAAAAAGCTACTGCATTAAAATTTACTGCACTTAAGAGGAACTTTAAAAGGTACAGACCTCAAAATTAAGGATTTTCTGTACAGAGAATGAGGCCATGAATAACAACACTGATATTATTCCAGCAAAGTATACTAAGCAGGAGCCCAAAGAGTGAACACACAGAAAAAAGGGTCAGTAGCACATGAATGAAGTATAGTTCAAACTCAATCAGAAAAGAGAAACGAAGCGCTGAAAACTGATATACAATACCACTGCTGAATGTTCTTAGTAACTGCATAGAAAAAAAATAAGTAAACAGAATAAAAAGTACGTAGTTCTTATCCTAGAGGGTAGGTGTTATCTTTCCATATTTTTTTTGTCCTATGCCTAAATATCTGAGCAAAAAATACCTCCAGGTATAATTTGTATATATTTATATCTGTGTCTGTACCTATACAAATTAGATGGATTGTATCTAATTAAAAAAAGTTAGCAGAACTACTTAAAGAATGCAGTTTTCAACAGACTTATTTCTGTCTGTGTGATACATCATACCTCCTACCGTTCTAAATGTGGCACATATAATATGTTTTTAATTGGAATGAATTAAATTTAATTTTATGCAGAGAATATTGAAGCATTTGTGATATCTTTAAGCATAAAGAAAGATGGGAAGCAAGGTTTGGGAATAATTTTCTTATAAATACAATAGTTTCATATGTTGTTCAAATGTTGAAAGGCATTAGCAAGCTCAGAGGAGAGGGGGTGGTTTGGCAGTTCCAAGTTTACACCAAGTGCCAGATCTTTGGTATTTGATCTTCCTCAGCAGCAGTCTGAGATCTATAGAAGTACAGGAGGGTTTGCTATTTAGAGCAAAGTACCAGTTCTAGGGCCATGACAAAGAGGCATTTTGTTGGATTTTGAGTCTAAGAACAAGCCACGTCAGATGATAAGAATGACAATCAGAACATAAAGCGTAAGTTCAGGAAGTACATATGTGTTCTAGCTAATGGCCCAGGGCAGAATGAAAACTAGGGGATATCCCGTTTGCCCAAGAAGTTCTGGATTATGCCTGATTCATCTTGATTCTTTACTAATACATCCCTTATATGCTGAAAAGTGTCTGCTTTGGATAATAATTACATGGTCATTTTAATCAGGGAAAACTCAAGAGAGAAACACTTCATTTAAAAAGGGATTGCTCCCTTAGCTAAAGTAAGCAAAACATTCTAGTACCAGGACCCTTCTCCCAAGTCTCCCCCTGGCCACCCACGTTCCTCTCCATTACACCTCAAGATACAGCTGCACCCCAAAGCATAGGGAGAGAAATGAAAAAGAGAATCCTGCCCACCCTGGGAGCTTGGAACTCTCAGAGCAACTTTGCTTTTGTTAAAGCTTCATTGGTTTTTCAACTCACTTTTCAGTTCTTCTGATTTCCCACAGCTCTACTTCCCATCTGTGTTTCAGCCAGTTGCACAGCTGGGGAGAAATTAAAATAGAGATTGCAGAAGCAATACTCACAACTAGGAGCTCTAATTAGATGCCCTGTGACACAGACCAGGGTTTCCAAGTCAAAAAGAACTACATCACTCATCTTCCTGCTACAAAAAGTGTGTGTGAGTGGGTGGGTGGGAGGTGGGACCCAATGAAGTGGCAATCCATCCCCTTTGACTTGAGGGTGGTAGGAAGCTGGGAATGAAGGACCTGTGAAAGGACAAGACAACCTGGGGCTTTGGATTTAACAGCCTGAGAGCTGTCTCACAGTAGGGAGAACATGTGAAGAATCAATTTCATTGAATACAAAAGGAAAAATCACACTGAATCTCCATCCCAATTGATCTGCATTCCAATCTGTTCCCTAAAGGGGCTCTCTTAGGATATGGACTATATATACACAAGAAAAAAATCAATATCTGCTTCTCAGTTATATCCATGTGATAGAGAAGCATTTCCTAGCAGTTCTAAGTTTTTTTAATTAAAACTATTCAAGTGCAAGATGGAAAAAAATTGAGTATTTCAAGACATATACCAAAAAAACACCATTTTATTCCTCCCAATATTTTATCTTTCTGCATAAATCTTCAGCTAATTCCTCTATCCTTAACCTCAAACCTCATCCTTTTTAGCTAATAAAAGATATTTTTGCAATGTTATTAAATACAAAATCTGATATGTGTGTGTGTGTGTGTGTATCTCACAGATACATACAGTTATGATAGAGTATCTGCAATGTGTAAGGAATAATAGAGGCACCACCCAGCTTAAGAAGTATATTATTCTTACTATTCAAATTTCCTATATATCTTTTTGAGAACAAGGCTCTTCCTTTTGAGGTATATATTATCTTGCTTTTTACCCTCTCTTTGTTTATAATTTTATGCTTCTGGTTTTTTTCAGTACATTATACTTCCATTTCTTAGCTTTTCCAGGAATCTATAGAATAAATCACATTATTTTTCATTGTTGTCTTTGTCCACAGACACCTAGGTTGTAGTTTTCAATAATGTACAGAATCAGCCCATTCATCTGCTTGGTTTCTTCCAAAAATGTGCTGTAATCTCTTATCTGTTGTCTTCTCTTGTGAGTAAAATTTTAGTCTTTTAATATCAAATTTCAGTCTTTCAATTTTAATGTCTTGAAAGAGTGAAAATAGGCATGTTAATCTGTCATGTTTATCTGTACATCATGATACATCATGTAAGTATAAATTTAAATCTCTCCCAAAAACCTTCTTTTTTATTATGGTATTGATGCATGACAAAGGGATTCCAAGAGTCAACAATTAGATGGCAAAGATATTTTATGGAAGAATCAGACATCTCAGCATTTCCTAAAATTGAATGTTCCACACTAGGGCCAGATACAGCAGTTGCTTTGGAAGTATGGGAAGGGGACAAGGAAGACATTATCAGAGTGTGTGAGATATTTTCAGAGAAGGCAGTGCTGCTTTGACTCCCATGGCCCTCTGATTCTGCTCTATCAGGGGTAGGAATGTTCTCAAAAGGTATTCAAGCTCAATATTTGGTTAAGACTAGTTGCTTCTTACAGAGTCATCAAAATATGTGCCATGGAAGGGTCTTACTATCCTTGTAAATGACAACTTTAAAGGCTTGGGATACTCCACACAGTCTCTCTTCCAATAATATACCAAGTTCTTCAAAATTTTATTGTGATTCCCAATGCCATCCTTTTAAAAAAAATCAGTTATTAGCTTTATATATAAAGGCTTAAAAGTAGTATCAGAAAGAATGGGATTTTAAAAAGTAAAATACTAAAGTATAACTGGTTAGGATATCTGGAATCCTTCTAGCTACAATATTTCAGGCTGAGCATTGACACAATTCTTTCATTATCTTCCAAAAGGGATTCTATTTCTCACCTGACACTTGAAAAGAAAGGCTCTCAAGTTTGCTGAACATGATTCCCTTGCAAACTACTGCATTTATGTTACTCAAGTTTCTTAAATCATAAGGAAAAAAAGTCTCAGAAGAATGAAAAAAAGTAGTATTACATACTTTAAATAAATAAAATTTTAAGGGGTATCAACTTCAAAAAGAAACTAGATGAAGGATAAAAATTTGGTCTTGTATAGGATTTTCTGGTGAAGCATGTTCCTTCTTATTCAAAATGTTCCCACAAGTTCCATGTTATGTAGATTTCAGTTTTTTTAGTTTTGTACTAGCTTGAACCAGAGTCTAATTTGAACTTTCATTTTATAAAAACAACATTTAAGGGCTTAATGAAGTATGTAACCTCAGAGTATTTTAATGGATTTTCCCAGCGCATTTTTTAGGTCCCTAATATCCAGCCCATCCATGCTTCCTCTATATTCTACCAGAAAGGTCTTTCTAGGATAGATCTGGCTCATGGTAGGATGGAGCAATGATTCTCATAACTTCCTTTGGCTTACAAGAACTGATGTGAAACTGCATTTTTTTTTCTAACACTGATACTGAGCTTTCAATTTTAGGGAACAAATATAAAAAACCTATCATCTCACCCCTATACTTGACAAAACCATTACTGTGGAAGTGTCCCAATTATTGACAAGAATGTCAATTGAAATGTTGCTCAGGACTATGCAAACAATCATCAATATACAAGAAATTGTCCCCATTCTTCTCTTCTCTTAGAATCATGCAGAGAAGTTTGGGAACTTACGTAGAATAGAGAGAAATGGCCAAAAGCAAGTGTGCTAATAAATGTAAAACAGTTGCTTAAATACAGGTAGAATTCTGAATAAATGTATTCATGAACTACATACAGCTAAACTGTTTTAGAAATGTATTTTTCATTAGTTTATTCCCTGAAGTATAAAACTGTACTAAACAACTTTTGGGGACACTGAACTGTGCCTCTGTCAATTATCAAATGGAGCATGACCTCTGTTTCTATCCTCTCCATTAAAAACTTCTATCTTTATCTCCTCAAATATATAAATCATTTCATTTTGCATTTATCATCTCCCTTACCGTCTTCATTACTTGAGATATGGTGAATCTAATCACAGATCGATCTTCATTACCATATACCCCACTTTTCCCTGAGTAAATAACAGAATTAGGTCACAGTAATGAGTAAGCAACAAGTTGTATTTTTCTTGATAAAACTCGTATTAGGAAGTTTATCAAAGCATTTTACACCAGACAACTCATTACATGTGGAGCTCTGAAGGCCAATAGGGTAGGCTATTGTTTCCATGTTAGAGATGAAGAGACTAAAAGATCACATAATATCATATTTTAACACATTTCTGAGGCAGTCATAAGCAGTGAACAAATTATCAGAAAAAAAATTGTGTGTGATAGTTCAAGTTGAACATAGAAACCATAAGAGGCAGATTGATAGGTTGAAATGGTTCAATAGTACTATTGTTAATTTAGCCAAGAGTTACTGCTATTGGAGCCCAAAGTGCATGAAGAAAGGGAGAGCCTGGAAGTACCCAAGAATTCAGATTAAATATGTGATAAATGACTAAGAAATACCCAAAGTTTCTAGGTTGATAAAGAGGCCAGTTGACCATGATTGTACATGTACAATAATGACTTGACCTAACCTTTCTTTGCTATTCAAGTTGCTCCAAAACTTCCTCCAGTAAAGTTTTAAAGAGGGTACTATCAGGTTAAAGCTTAACATAAGGGTCACAAAATCCATCCATTTCTCTCATCTTGTAAGATTTCATGGTTTTTCCACATGAAAGGGCTAGTCAATGTTAGAACAAAGATCTCTATTCCTTAGTTATATGCCTGAGTTTCTGAGTCAGATGTACTGATGTAATTGATTTGGTGTAGCCTGATCCACAGGATATTTTAAAATTGTAATTGTTTGAGATTTAATTCTTCTACTATAAAATTCATCATTTTCAAGTACACAATTCAGTGTTTTAGTACACTTACAAAACTGTGCAACCATCATCACTGCATCTAGAATACTATCATCACCACAAAAAGAAACCCCCAGATCATTAGCAGTCATGCCTTATTCCCTCTCCCCTCAGATCTTGCCAACCAATGGTTTACTTTAAGTCTCTATGGACTTCTATGCCACAAGATTCATATAAAACTGAATCACTGGGGGATTGGCAAGTCTAGATTTATTCAGGATATTGAGACAATCCTTGGCATTCAGGAGAGACTAACTTCCCTTAGCATCGTAAGGGCAATGCTAGCTTCTACCTATGCCCCACATCCCTGCTGGGGGACACTAATGATTAAAAGAAATACATCACATCCCTACTAATCCAGCCACCACTGACTCGGGGACCCAGAAATAGAAGATCATTTTTATTCCTCTATGTGACCCCCTTTTGTGATCTTTCTACTAAATCTTTGATCAGTTAGGTATCAAAATAGTGCGTCTATAACCTCCACAGACTTTTCAGGCTTTGTGGCACAAGACGAAGGTTAGAGATAAATGAAATGTACTGAAATTGGATTTCTTCTCTGCCCCATTTCACTGGTTTGAGATACGGTGAATCTAATCACAGATTGATCTTATTAAGGCTAATGACCTAATGATTAACAAGAGAAATGCATCTGTAGTCAAATTGCCTGTTTTAATTATTCCAAGGAGCTGTACCATGAACAGGCAGCAGGCTCTTGGATGAGCATTTCCTTGCACCTGGTGCTATCTTCATTATTATTCTCTTGGTATCTAGTAGAGAAAAAATAGCCAAAAAGCTTTGGTGTACTTAATTTCTCTCTACTTAGAACAGGCAGTCTGTGGCAGAGGTAAAACTTTTGATCCAAATATGGATCACAAATTGCCATGGAATCCAGGTGTCAGAGAAGGCAGCTAAGAGAGGAAATGAGAGCAAGCTATGTAGACATTTGGCAGGAGGCCAACTGTTGTGAATCAGAGAAGCCATATTCTGACCCAAGAAAGTAAAGATCTAGAGGACAATATTTACAGGACAATATTTACAATCATATACAATGATTTGGGCAGACAGCTTTTGGTGTCTGGCTGTCCTATGGCCAGGGACTCTTAGGGACAGTAAAGTCTCCCCTCTAAATGGTATCAGTTAAAAAGTATAGTAATTTTAGATGATAAACATTTTATATTCATTTTAAACACACAAGTGTGTATTCATCCATCTTTGATGGTGAGCCAACACACCCCTTTTTTAAAATAAGTCTGCCAAATGGAGTTATATTTTTGCACAAAACATCCATAATGCATCGTTCATGCTTTCAAGTTTTGATATCTTTAAAGTGGAGCAAAAATTTAAGACACTTATGATTCAGAGTTTAGAATCATAGATTTTTTAATGCCACATTTTAAAATCATCTTGCCTATCCCTGTTTCAGTGACCATTTGAGAGGCTGGAGAGCTGAGATTGACTGTTAACATGCCATTTTGAAACACTTAACTTTGATTATTAAATGCTGTCTGTTCTATCACTCTTTTATCAGTACATTTAACTTACTTAAATTATATCATTACAAAATTATGTACAACTGGGATAAACTGGTTGAGAAGGCAACATCCCCAAATCTTGATAAGCCTACTGGAAAGAGCTTAAGTGGAGAATAATTTGCCAGGATTGATAATATAATTTAGAGAGGAAGTAAGGAACACTGGTTAACCTAGTGGGTGAATTAAAGAGAACTCTGGTTAAGAACTGCTGTTATAACAGGTAGCAATAACAGGGTGAGATTTTTTCACAGACTTTGGGAGCCACAGGACTGCCCATTTTTACAAGACAAAAAATGGTTTATAAAAATGAGGTTTTTTTAATCAAGGCTTTATTTCAAGAGTAGCAATTTGGAGATTTTTGCAGTTTTATAAACTTGGATCTACATTTCTGTTTTTAAATCTAATTTTGCAACGGCATCTTAGCAATTTTCATCTGTCATTCTACATAGGGGATAAAGTCCAGATCTGTTATGTTGCAGAATATATAGAAACTTATTGACCAAGGTATTAGCATTCCAATGCCTAAATATTCATTCAGAGACAAGAAATGACCTGTTAGATGGTTTAGGCTGCTGGAATAAGTACAATTTCTGATCAGTATAGTAGTATCAGCAAGCAGGAGTTAATAGAATAACACACCCCATGCTCAGAGTACCTAAATAAATTAGGAGTACTTGTCATCAAAATTATGGGAGAAGTGTTTTTATAATAAGATCATTTTGCAGAATATATAATTTGAACATGAAAAATATTGTCAGACCATGACTAGAGTGTCATGATATTGTCAGTTTTTTTTTAACTCAAACATTTCCCTGAATCTTATTTCTACATTTTATTTCCACATCTAAAATGATTCTGGAATTTGCCACTTCTTCCATCCAGCTGGTCAGACTATAATGCTTTGCCTTGAGTTCTATAAAGGCCTCTTAATGTTTTTCTACATTTACTCTATCTCCTTACAGTTCTTTCTCTACACCATACCAAAGTGAACATTTAAATACAATCCTGATACAATTCCTATCAAAATACCAACATTTTTTACAAACCTAGAATAATCCTAAAATATGCATGAAACAAAAAAGATCCTGAATAGCCAAAGGAATCTTGAAAAAGAACAAAGCAGGAGGTATTACAATCTCAGATTTTAAAATATATTACAAAGCTGTAGTAATCAAAACTGGATAGCACTGGAACAAAAATAGACACAAAGAACAATGGAACAGCATAGAGTCCAGAAATCAATGATAAAGGAGGCAAGGATATACAATGGGGAAAAGACAGTCTCTTCAACAAATGGTGCTGGGAAAACTGGACAGCTACATGCAAAAGAATGAAACTAGACCACATTCTTATAGTACACACACAAAAACAACTCAAAGTGGATGAAAGAATTAAATATGAGACCTGAAACCATAAGCTCCTATAAGAAAACATAGGGAATTTTTTTGGACATTGGCCATAGAAACATTTTTCTAGATAGGTCTCCCCAGGCAAGGGAAACAAAAGCAAAAATAAAATATTAGGACTATACTACAAAAGCACAAAGCTTTTGTACAATGAAGGAAACCAACAAGAACAAAAAAAAAATGTAACCTACTGAAAGATATTTGTAAACAATATATCCAATAAGAGGTTAATATCCAAAATATATAAAGAACTTAAGCAATACAAAAATAATAATTCAATTAAAAAGTGGACAGAGGTTCAAACAGACATTTTTCCAAAGGAGACATACAGATGGCCAACAGACACATGGAAATCTTTTCAACATCACTAATCATCAGGGAAATGCAAATTAAAACCACATTGAGATATCACTTTATACCTGTTATAATGGCTAAAACCAAAAACACAAGAAATCAGTGTTGGCAGGGATGTAGAGGAAAAGTAACCCACATGCACTGTGATGAGAATGCGAATCGGTACAGCCATTGTGGACAACAGTATGGAGGCTCTTCTGAAAATTAAAAATAAAATGTATGATTCAGTAATTTCACCACTGGATATTTACCCAAAGCATAAAAAAATATTAATTTGGTGGAGCAGCCCAGGTGGCTCAGCGGTTTAGTGCCGCCTTCGGCCTAGGGCCTAATCCTGAAGACCTGGGATCGAGTCCCATGTCAGGCTCCCTGCATGGAGCCTGCTTCTCCCTCTGCCTGTGTCTCTTCCTGCCTCTCTCTCTCTCTCTGTCTTTCATGAATAAATAAATAAAATCTTAAAAAAAAAAAAATACTAGTTTGGAAAGATACATGCACCCATATGTTTTTTGTAGCATTGTTTACAGTGGCCCAGATATGGAAGAAACCCAAACATCCATCAATACATGAATGGATAAAAATGATCACACACACACACACACCCTCTCTCTCCACATGGTGGAATATTACCCAGCCATAAAAAATAATGAAATCCTACCATTTGCAACAGCATGGATAGACACAAGGGTGTAACTGTAGGGCTAAGAGAAATAACTCAGTCAGAGAAAGACAAATACCATATGGTTTCACTCAAAAGAACAAAGTTTTTTTAAAAAAATGGACAGACCAAAATACAGAAAATAAACTGGTGGGTGAGGGGGATGGGTGAAATAGAAAAAAAAAATATGCACAATCCTGATTACAACTTCTAAATTTGACTGGCTTAAAAAAAAATACAACCCTGATTTTGTTACTTTTCATCAAATACCAGTATTCTTGAAGTAAAATTCTGAAGGATTAACTTCCCTTGGCATGATCAACCTGACCTCACTAGCCCCAGCTTGTCTCACGTGTCCTCTCACATGTGACCTGCTGGCAAAGTACTGGAACCTCTCAGTTTGCAAACCTATCATGATCTCCCCTGCTACAGATACCTCCACAAGCCAATTTCTAAACCTGGAATTGTTTTTGTTATTTCTGTTTCTATCTGCTTCATGAACTCAAACTCCTATCTCAACTTAAAGCCTTCACTCAATCCTCCACATTAGGCCAGGTTTTCTCTGCATCGTTGCTGTTCCTTTAAGTTTACAGCTTTTCATCTGTCTTCTACATGGAACTTGGCTCCATGAGAGAAGAGCTCATCTCTGCTTTGCTCATTCACTTCCTCAGTTCAGTTGCATATGCTAACAATATAGTCTCCTAATCAACATTTTCTGACTAAATCCATTATTCGTATTATTTACAAGATAATTCAGGGTCTTATTGTTTCACTGTTTAAATGCTGGAATTATAAACTGCAGTAAATTTGTTAATATTCAGACAGTCATTTTAAAACAACCAATAAAATACTTTTTATAGCAACTTTAAAAGTTAAGGTAACATGTCATTTCTGGTCAAGGATTAAAATATATATGTGTGTCATATTCTAAGATATGTATCTTTTTCATATCTAATATGTATATAAAATGAGAATATGACAAGTATTAATTACATCATTACCCTTAAACTCTATAATTGAAGAGCTTTCACTGTAGATCCTCAGTAGACACTGTTAAGATGACAGCTTTGTGACTTATTGAAAATTTTCATACCTCAGTCAACTTTCTCTGGGATTTACATGTTAAGAGGCAGTTTATTCTATTTTGAAGCAAACAGAATTGAAGGCCCAGACCAGAATGTTGCTATTTTCCTAATAGGCTATAAAGATGAGTCATCTGTCAGATTAGGCCACAGCTGTCAGTTTAAGATTAAATCATGGGATGAAATTGTTGCACTAATAAAAGTTTATAATTTACTTTTACTATGAACCACTGCTTAGAGGTTTACTTGTTCCAAAGGGAATCAATAGCCTAGTGAAGACGTTATAACTTTTGGAAAAATAACTGAGTCATTTATCTTATGCCTACATGGATTTCTAAAAAAATTCTGAGATGATGTCTATGCATGTGGACCCCCTGAAGCAATCAGCAGGTACCTCTTCACTAACATAAATTTAGCAGTCAATTTCCAAGAAAATGCAAATGAGACTATGCACATTACCAATGAGAAAATGAGAGCAAAAATATTTTTAAAAAATAAATGGTATCAACAAATGATTAGCAAGTTCATTTCTATAGATTAATTGGAATGTCCCAAACCCTGTTAAAGCTTTGCTCTTTTGTGGAAATTTCTAAAAAAAAAAAAAAAACACACACAAGTTCTTCATAAGGGTTCACTATTCTGAGGATCACCTACAGAAAATTTAAGAATTGTCACAGAAATCTGTCTTACCCAACATCATGAACAAACTTACATCGGCAAAAATCCTTAGAAATTGAGAAGATTTGGGGCAAATTCTTTGAGTTATTGCCAACGTATGCAGTCGTTTTCATAAATGATCAAGAGTCCAAGCTAATGGTTAATACAAGCTCTATGATATTAATAAGCTATGAAGGTATAGCTCAACTTAACTTTCTTAACAGATCTTAAACCATGGCATAAGCCAGCACATATTCAAGATTATATATAGTTTACTATTATTAGGAAATATGTTGACTGTCTTTTTTTCCAGACAATGCATTGCTCATCATGCCCTGAGTATAGAAAGATCTTTGTGGGGGGATCCCTGGGTGGCGCAGCAGTTTAGCGCCTGCCTTTGGCCCAGGGCGCAATCCTGGAGACTCGGGATCGAATCCCACGTCGGGCTCCCGGTGCATGGAGCCTGCTTCTCCCTCTGCCTATGTCTCTGCCTCTCTCTCTCTCTCTGTGACTATCATAAATAAATAAAAATTTAAAAAAAAGAAAGATCTTTGTGTTATTGAACATGCTTCTCAAATATATTTACATATTTGTAATTTAAAAAAACTTTAGAAGAAAGGTGATTCAACACTTAAAATACTTGTTAGGGTTTTTTGTTTATTACTTATGCTTCTGAAGTTTCTCAGTGCATCTTAGAGAGTCTGATTTGTAGGATTCCAGATGTAGTGCTGTATTTCAAAACTATGTTATTCATGGGTTGGCTGCACAGCTAATATAGCTTTGGGGATTATTTTAAAAGTGATTCTGGTTTATAAGATTTATACATAAAAATGAAAAAGCAAATGTTATAGTTGTACCCACCTAGCATTTACTCCAATTCTCTACTATAAAAGCAATTCAAGAATTTCAGTTTTTTTTCTGAAGTGACCCCAATCTTCATGGTCTTTCTTCCCTCAAAGATGGATAAATGTCCAGTTAGAAGTATTATTAAAGTTGTTACCGCTGATTGTAGAAGTGGAGTTTTGGAAATGCCTACACAATTTGTTGCTGGACATATAAATACAGGTTCAACACTGGAATTCTGAATCCCTAAAATGATTACCCATGTACTGAGAGTTCTCATCAAAACCTAGCTAAAGCTATTCAAGACTCAAGCAAGCTCACTTTAATTACCCACACACACACACACGTTTCCCTGCTGTTTCTCAGTTGTAACCACACATTTGTAATCCAGTACAAGATCAACATCAGAGCAGACATGGACCTATGACCAAGTCAAGAGAACAGTTGTGGCATCATCATATCTATCGTGAAGATATTTGACTGCATGAGTGATTTGATCTCAAGTTTTATAAGCCTTTCCCTGGAGCCACCACCTGTATCACTATTTAGATTACATTTCCAATGGTCTCACCAGAGCTACTAAGTGAAAGCAGCAATAAATTCTTAACCACCACAACTACTAGAATGAAGTCATCTGATAGTTTGATGCCAAGTATTAGAAGAGCTTCCCCAATTGGTATTCATAATGATTAATTTTAGGTGTCAACTTGATGGGGCTAAGTGATGACCAGATACCTGGTAAAACTAGCTCTGGGTCTATCTTTAAGGGTGTTTCTAGAAAGATTAGCATTGAATTGCTGAACTGAGTAAAGCAGATGGCATTCCCCAATGGGGTTGGCATCATCCAACCTGTTGATGGTCTAAATAGAACAAAAATGTGGAGAAAGAATAAATTCACTCTGCTTGAGCTGAGACATCCATCTTCTGCTCTCAGACCTTAGAGATAGTGGTTCTTGGGCTTTTGGACTCCTATTGGAATTTATACCATTAGAAGGACCCCAGTTCTCAGACTTTGAGGATTTTGAACTTATACCATAGACTTTCTTGATTCTCCAGCCTGCAGACAGTATATTGTGGGATTTCTTAGCCTCCATAACTGTGTGAACCAATTATTGTAATAAATCTCCTCTTATCCATATCAATATTGATATTTTATTGGTTCTGTTTCTTTGGAAAACCCTAATACAGTATTCTCTCAGAAGAGAGAGAAGACATTCTTTTCACATAGCACTGGCACCAGACTTCCTGTAAATGTATTGGTTCCTTTGACTTTCTACAGTTTAATGAGATGTTCAACTGAATTTAGTTCATTAGTTTAAATAAAAATGAATGTCTCACTTATGTCTATTTTTTATTGCTCTATAATTCAGTGTTTTCTCTCCCTCTCCCCCCCTCTTTTTTTTTTTTTTAAGGTGCAAGACTAAAGGAGAGAAAAGTTCAGGAGTAAGAATGGATAGGAGCTATAAAGGTAGACTTATACCACATTTATACATGAAACCTGCCCCAAATAAAATAGTCATTCTACAAGGAAGCGTTTTGGCTTTCCCAGAACAGCAACTTGGTTTTGAAATCAAAGTTCAACATTTGCAAAGAAATGTAATAGCATTTTATCGTAATGGGGCTTTCCTGTATTATAGTTGGAAAAAAAAAGTGGGAAAGGGAACCTATTTAAAATGGTTTTAAAACTATTTCTAGCCTTTGAGGGACTCAGCTTATGAGCCATTAAAAATATTACTGATAAAATGCATTTTGAATTTCCATTAGATATTTTAGCTTTCATTTGAAACTTGAATTGATTCAGGATGAGAGAACAGCACTTTTGGATAATAAGCTGCAAGAACCTAGATAACTGTCAGAGCAACTCACAGAAGTATTATGTTTAGGTATGAAAGTGTATTTATCTGAAGAACCTTTGGGAGTTGAAAGCTTTGCTTCAAAGATGAAAGCAGGGTGCAAAATTTTTGGTTTAGGAGCCTGGCAGGGAAAACATGTCTCTTGATTTCTTAGTGATATTAAAGATACTTAGTGGGTAGACTCATCATTTAGTTTCAAACTGCCAGCCTAACAGAGACCCCCTATAACTTTGAGTAATCACTAAATGAGGTGCTCATTATCATTTTCATTTGTATTAAAAAGAATTCAGAATTTAGAGGATGTTTGGAATACGGATAAACTTAGTCTTCAGGATAATTTTATTATTAAGTGGCTCTTCATCAAATTCCATTGATTAGAAGTTTCTTACTTTGAAGGCACTTAATGGCCCTGGGGCAATATATTTTCTAAATCTTTTGGTCACAGTTTGTCTCCAGTTGCTCACAGAAGCCAAAATCAGCATGCTATTTACCAGTAGTTGGTCCTAAGAATAACTCAAGTTACTTGAATGACAGCAGCTCTGCTGCCTATTTGCCAAATTGATTTCTAATGGAGAAGTTTGGTTTCCCAAACTCCATCTGTTTCTGAATTTCATATGAAATGCAGCACACTTATTTTCCAGAGCTTTTAAAGATTCTTAGGCATAAGAATAGGTTTAACAAAAACAAGTTCACCAGGAGTCCTGAATCAAAAAACAAAAAAGCTAGATTCTTTTCTTCCCTACTTGATTTCAAAACAAACAAAAAAAAACTAATGAGACGCTAGACAGTGACAGAAGACATAGTCCCTCACTTAAAGAATTTTTTTTTTAAGAATTTTTTAATCTTCCAGAGGAGACTGGCACAATTTTGATATATTAACTATGAAGTATATAAGGGCTACTGGCATTTCCCAAATGATTTTCTATAGTATTCTATTTACCATATGTAGGATCCATAATCATACCAACCAAATTCATATCCTTATTTCTGGATAAGTTTTCTTCCCCTTATTATATGTTCCCAACATGCCAACCTGGGCCATAAAGTATAGAAATATGATCTCCAAGGAATCAAGGTTACTTCTGTTAGGCCTTGATTTTCAAGAACCCAGTTGTTTTTTTTGTTTTTGTTTTGTTTTTGTTTTTGTTTTAATTTATTCATGAGACAAAGAGAGAGGCAGAGACATAGGCAGAGGGAGAAGCAGGCTCCCTGCAGGGAGCCCAATATGGGACTTGATCCCAGGGCTCTGGGAATCACACCCTAAGCCAAAGGCAGATGCTCAACTGCTGAGCCACCCAGGTGTCCCAATAACCCAGTTTTCTATTTTCTTTTGAAACTGCTTAAAAGCATAAGAAAACAAAAATCAAAATGGCTGCACTAATGCTTCAGTGAAGCTCCATTCTAAAGTTAACTTTTTTTGTCCACAAACCTCCCTTCCTCAGCCTTTTGTTTCAGGAACCTGGTACCACTCTGAAAACAACTAACTAGGCTGGCAGCACAGACAATTCCTGTCAAAACTGGATAGATCTTGTATTTCCCCATAAAACTCCCCAGCCCTTTCCTCCTGATGGGCTTGTAGTTTTTGAAGGCCATGGCCTGCTGGAGCCTCCTTTGCCCTGCAAAGCAATACAGCTATTATTCTTCCTCTTTATCCCAAACTGTCTTCATGTTGTGTTTTGGCTCCAAAGCACAGAGGTTGGTTTTCAACAACTTTCCTCTGATTCCTGTCCCTTTGTGGCTTTCCTGATTTTACATGATGCTCCAAACATACCAGAATCACTCTATCCCCCACTCCACCAAAAGAGAGAGAGAGAGAGAGAGAGAGAAGCTTATCATAATTTTGCTATATTCCTGAAGAAAAGAGAAACCAAATCAAGGGGAAAGTCTTTATAATACCTTTGGTTTTATCAAAATTATCTACTCCTGAAAGGTGTATGAGGACAGGGCATTATTACCCACTTGTTTTTAACATACTCAGGTGTTAGAAGTTATGCATATAAATATACTTCTCAAAAACTAACAATTTATTGGGAGAAGCCCTTGCATGTTATCTTTATCTGCTTATCATTTTGCCTGAGCAAAAACAGTGGATTTTCATTCTTTAACTTGAGAAGTACTTTTATGATGAATTAGTGACATATTCTCTTAATTATTCAGGTATCTCTTGCCTCTACTACTAAATTGCAAGTTTCTTAAAGGCAGGAAACATTTTTTATTTTATTTTATTATTTATTTATTTTTTTTAGGAAACATTTTTAAAACTTGTTCCAATCTATCATAGCTACTAGAGCTGGTGAGAGAGCATGAGCAGTATTTGGCATGTAATAATTCACCGTTGAATGAATGCAACAGTTTTGAGAACATAATGATAGAGCACAAATATTTTTAGAAAACATTTAATTTAAGCTATTTTAAGAATGCAAAGAGTGATTTAGAGACAATATTTGTCTAATTCTACATATCCCCCTTATGCTGGATATGGGAAATATATAGGTCATATGCCCAAATATTTCATTCATATTTTTTGGACTACTTATTCTTAACTGGGTTACTCCTTAAGGATAGAGATGTATAGGAGTTCTACAAGTGGTATGGGCTAACCCTATTATTCTTGCTACTTTGATCATTTGTAGAGATATCAAATGTATGCAATATTATTTTTAATTTATATCACCTAAATCCTTTCCTAATGGACCAATATACTGAATGTAACTCAAGGAAAAGAACTGCAAACACACACCCTTGAGATTTAGGATTAGGGAAGATAAACTCTGTGCAAAATGTTATAAAATACATAAAGGGGATAAAAGATGGTGGCAAACAAACTCTTATACTGATGGTATTCTTTTTCCTTAGATTCTTCCTGGGTTTTACCAGGTTTAGTTTTTGATTCATTGTTCTTGTCAGCTTCTTGTACTGGGGGTTTTCAACTAAGATTCTTTTAATCAAAATATCATTAGTACTGTCAAAAAAAGTGATACACTAATAGCAAGCAGTACCAGTCGTGAACAGTTCAATATTGTCCACAGAAATGGTGTTTAGAGGAGGCAATGTAGCCACACCACTGCAGAGTTTCAGTAATGACTCCTGGGCATAGTATGACTTTCACTCAAATGGTGCTATTTAAAAGCCACATAACCTTGGATAAGCCAATTACCTCTTCTGAGCTCTAGCATCTGTAAACAACAGAATCTAAGACATTTGATCTCTAAACCCCCTTCTAATTTCAAACGTTCACAATTAGATCCATTTACATAAGTATTAAGAAAAGACATTTAGGAATGGACTAGAGATTCTACTAAGGACTATTGCAGAAGTTCTGTTTACACAGGAGCCCAGCAGTAATTATAGGCTGCAAAGCTGTGCATGGTCCACCACAAAAGGGGAATATGAAAGGAAATGCTTTGAATGATGAGGTCATTGAATGACAGTCTGTTTTTCAGCTATTTTTATCGAAAGTATACTTCAGAGTCTTGGTAGTCATTTTACTTAGTACATTTAGACTATATATCAATTTTTTTTTTAATTTGGCAGTTTTGGATTTGAAATTGCCAAGTTTCAGCTAAAAATATAAATGATAAATATAAATCTTACTGTTCCACATATCACTTTGGTGAGTAATTAGATGCTTAAAACATGGTTTAATAAGGAATACTCACTCCATATAAGAGAAAGCTAAAGAGGTGATATGATTAAAGACACAGAAATGAAATTCGACATGTCTGTCCTCAGTTCTGAGTCTAGATTCTTTCTTAAATATGTGCAAAAATAAAAATTCAAGCTCTTTAAGGCCAGGGACTATAATGATTTTGTTTCTTTTGTCCTTATAAAATGATTAATCCGGTGTTGTAAACCTATGGATGCCCAATTAATCATGTTGAGAATGAGATATGTGTATAGATATATATAGGCACAATCTCATCATTGCATTTCACATATACTGAATTACTGAGGACATTGTAATGGGCTTCTGTATCTCAAAGATTTTTATACAATTCTTGGTCTAATTATTTTCTCCTTATGTCAATAGAAATTTGTATTTAGAACTTTTAAAAATGGTCATCTTGTAAGTTTTTTTATATCATACTTTGTCTTTAGAAAATCCAATATAATTTATAATTTTTGATAGTAGTATTTATGAATATCACTGTACCTAGCTACAGAAATGCCTGCATTTAAATCAAATGGTCCCAGATTTACATGCTTCTAAAATATTACATTTCATTTTGTTTTAAAATAATTTTCTCTTGCTCCTAAATTATAGGTTGTCAGTCCTTTTCCAAGTATAAAAATATTTACTTCCAGAAACCCACTTCTGAAAATGTGCTTCTAAAAGTACTGTAAGGAAAAAAAGCAACCAGCATGGATTATATCTGCCTCCAACAAGAAATAGAGACTGAGAATGGAGAATTTCCCTCATCATGAGAAAATTCTCAAGGAATACAGGAAATTTATTCCATGGATTTTTTTTTTTTTTTTTGACATTTGGTTTGGCTATTACAAGTCCTATTTTGTTTGTGGTTTATGGTCTTATTTACACAGAGGTTTGCTTTTCCCAGGCATCTCTCAGTTTGTACTTTAATCTCTGCCTATATTTTCAAAATGTATTTTAAAATTTTTCTTTTGCTTTTTCTTCATATATTTGACTCTTATGGCAAGCCCTTATGACAAAGCCTTATTTCTAGAGTTAAAATAGTTTATATAAAATTTACTAAAGGGAAATCCCACTTAAATACAGTCAGGAAGCTGGAAGGGAGAACCCTATCACCAGGGTCAATTACAGGAAAAATTGTCAATTCTAGATCCCAACAGAAGAATCATCAAGGCCTCAACCAGGGAAGACGTACATCAAAATTTTCTACAAGAAATCAATTACCTTTGCAACTCAGCGAATGATGAACTATCATCCTGAACTCTTGTTTTCCTCCAATTAACTTGCATTTAAAACAGTCCTCTCAGCTTCATCCTTCTCCATAAAAATAACATTCCTCTCCTTTGTTAGACTTCTCTACGATTTTGCCATAACTTGCATGTCCTGTCTTGCAATTCTCTATTATTTCTGAATAAATTCATTTCCGATGGTAAAATAAATTTTTTAAGGATAACATTATTTAATGATCAGAGGTGGGTTCCAGAGATGACCTCTAATAATTGAAGCTAGTTAGGCAACAGGTTCTAGGACCCACAGAGCCAATTGAGTTCACTTGGTCTCTTGCTAACCCTGTAGTTTGAAGTGAAGTTTTCTCCTGATTTTGAGCTCTACTCTGTGCATTTTGAGCTCTCCAGGCTTTACTCACCATCTGTTTTAAGGATTTACTTACCTTTTTGAGAATACTCCTTTTGCCTTTGGTCTGACTCCTGTCAGACTCCAGTCCTGTGGGACTGGACTATTCTTATTGAAACTGTGCTGTTTAGGACTTTTTTTTTTTTCCTCTAGAGAAAAACCTCTAAGAAATGGGATCCAACCATCCAAATGCTTTGAAGGTGCCCCACGCCCCCATTCTGGGACTCTGGCCAGACTTTTGTTTAAAATATTGCTGTCTCCTCCTCATATGCATTTTTTAAAAAGATTTATTTACTTGAGAGAGAGAAAAAGAGGAGAGTGCATGAGAGGGGAAAGCTGGAGGGAGAAGGAGAGAATTTCAAGCACACTCTCGGTAACACAGAGCCCAATGCCAGGCTCAATCCTACAATCATGACCATGAGATCATGCTCTCAACTAAAACTAAGAGTCAGACACTTAACTGACTGAGCCACCCAGGGGGCCCCCGATATGCATTTCTAACTAAATGGATCAACCCAACCAAAAGTAAATTAGAACATCAATGACCATTATGGGGAGTTTTTCATCTTCTCAAACTCTTCTCAAAACGAGTTGGACAGCATGGTTCTAAATTATCAGTGAATGGTATGTCTATTTTGATTGGTATTTTGAAACTCCCAAACACCATCAGGAGTCTAAAATTGCCGCTGTGCAAAATTCAACGGCTAGACTAACTGAGGAAAGCAAACAAATAAAGAACAAAAAGCCTTCTGAGGCTTTTTCCTTTCCCATCTTCTTTGTCTCAGGACACATGGCAGCCACCTAATGCTGAGGTCCCACCTTCCATGATGTCATCCTCCCCATCTGCACTGGGTCCACCACCACTATACTTTAGTTTCCTTATTCTAATTCTCTCACCAAACTTCCCTTTCCTTCTCATCTCTCCTCTGTCTCCTTCTTCTCCAACTAATTAAAACCAGCCCCTTTAAAGTTAAGTCAGATGATTCAAATAAACCCATTTATTCTGTTCCCTGGACTAAAGGGGACTTGTGAGCCATGCAGTTTCCTGAAGTGAAAGTGACTGAAGTGACTCAGGAGCCTCTCATTCACTTGCTGAAGAATTTGACATAATTATTCAAGCCTACCAACCCGGTTTCTTAGATTTACATCTAAGTTAGCCAAACATTGGATGAAACTAGCCTGACAGAAACATTTTGAAAGGGATTTAGAGAAACTGACCCCTAACTTTTGGCAAAATGCTAGAACACTTGCTGTGTAGGTATCTCCACCAAACAGTTACGGTAGCCTTTCCTAAGCCTATTGATTGAAACAAAATTCAGGCTTGTACATAAACACCTGATGAACCTACTTATTACTATTTCAATCGACCCCAAATTGTCCTTTAGATGTTGAATCTACCTGAGTAATTTTAACTTTATTAATGAGCTGAACCATAATCTCTTAGTTAAATAGACGAGGATGGAATGGAAACTATATCCACTCCAGATTTAGTTAATTTGGTAAACCAGCATACTTGTAACCCTATATTAGTCACCTAAAAGAGACCTCTAAAATTCTTTATTTTCAACTTTGGTATAAGAAGGCCCCTACACAAAACCCAAACCTCCTGGCTTCTGCTATTATTGCCAGGGGCCAGGATGTTGGAAAAAAGACTGCTAACCATTTTAAGTGCTTCAGCCACCTTCAGCCTATCTTACATTCTCCTGATTCTCAAAAAAGGGGGTTCTAAGGAACTACAGGGGCTCTTCCCAATCCTCTCTTAATTGGCTCCAAAAAAATCACTTTCCAGGAACGAATCTCTGTCCTTATTGACACTAGAGCAACATTCTCACTGTTTTAAAATAGCTCCTGCTTCAGAGTACTGAAACAGTTTAAATAGTGAGGGTCTCTAGTAAATCTCAACAGGTTCTTGTCTCTAAACCTATTCCCATCATCCAGGTCCTTTGAGAGACACACACTTCTTTGTCCTTAGTTCCCTGCCTCTATTCATTTAGGGCATAGAGATTTCTTAGAAAAATATACCAGAATTTCTTTCTCTCGAAAGACAGAAATAACTCTAGAATTTGACAATAGTAATCAAAATAGCCAACTAAGTGAATTTAATGAACTTTCAACATCTTTTACTTGCTCAGTCTGACAGTACTATAGTTACCTTCAGATCTATGGTCTCAGTTTAGAACCACCAGATAATTTGGGATTGTTATACTACTTCTGTACAATTATTTTAAGTCTTATATTTTGTTGCCTGTCAAACTTTAACAATGATTACCCAATAAGATGATCTTCACTGTTTATGATCTTGATAAATATGGACTATAAATGAAAAATACCTGAGAGTTTTCCATCATCACCTCCCTAGTCCCCCAAACATAGTCATAAGTGGTTTCCAACTCCTTATGCATTTGCCTTGTCATGTAGAACATGATAAACAGGAAATAGTCTTTCCTGGCACTGAGGAACAAAACCACTAATGTGGTAGAAAATTGACTTTTCATCAGTGATGCTTCTAGAGAAAGATCTTGATCTAAAGGGAGAAATGTGACAATTAAAGAGAAACCTCACTAAAGTAGAATCAAGGGCTAGAAGGGAGACCCATATCCCTCAATATCAGTTACAGAAAGAACTCCCAATATACACCCCAACACAAGTTTCAACAGGAAAGAATTATCAACTGGAAACCTCAACAATAAAATATATACATTGAATCTATAAGAAATAGACGACTCCAGCAACTTAGCCAATGAGAAACTATTATGAACTCTTGCTTTTTAATGAAAGACTTTCATTCAAAACACCCCCTCTCAACTTCTTTCCCCATAAAATAACATTTGTTTGTTGGGCTTGCCTATGAATCAGCAGCAGTGAGGAGAAGGACACAAGAAGGGGTATTAAAATCAGGACAGCAGAAATCTCTAGACTCCCTTAGTGCCAGGTTGGCTAAAGGACTTGCTCTGATTACAGAGTTGGTTAGGGGCTAAACCAAATACAATATTATGGTGACAATTCCCATTACTTCAGAATACATTAATACAGGCAGTAGCCAGGTACTAGTAGAATGGATAGGTCTAGGAAGTTTCAGTGACTGGATATATTAGCACATCTAAAAAATATAATTTGAAGTGTTTGGAGGACAACTAATATTATTTCTAATAAGGAAGAGTAAGATTCAATACATCTATAACTAAACTTATTTTGTTAGTTTCACTTAAATGTAAAAATTATTTTTAAGCCTCTCTTCCTTTATTTTTTATTTATTTATTTTTTTTTTTTGTATTTAGGCCAGAACAAAAAATAATTTAGGCATCTTAGATAACCCACTGCCAAAATTTCTACATTTCTGCTATACTTATCACAATTTGCTGCAAATTTGGTATTCTCCCATTGCCCCAAATCTCAAGCATTTTAAGAACACAGGACCAAATTTATTCTATTCTGCATCTTTTAAAAGATTTAATTCATTTTAGAAAGAGAGCACTTGCAAGTGGGTAGAGGGGCAGAGGGAGAAAGAGAATCTCAAGCAGACTCCTTTCTGAACACAGAGCCTGATGTGGGGCTGGATGCCACAACCCTGAGATCATTATCTGAGCCAAAATTGAGTCAGATGCTTAACCAACTGAGCCATCTAGATGCCCCTCTTCTGCATTTTCTTGAACTAGGATAATACTTCATACATACTAAGGGGTTGGAAATGAAATAAGAAAAATCTTGTATAGTAGTATAGATAGACTCTAGTAATAGCTGGCTCAATGGCTTGCTATTATTTTAGTTAAATCATTTAACCTCTGTAAGGCTTAAATTTTCCATTTCTAAAATGAGTAATAGAATTTTTTTAAAGGATCTGAGACCAATAGGTAGATATAAAAAGGAATATTTAATCTTATTGTAAGAAAATCCTTAAACATAATTAAGTTTCCTAAAAGCTCTATTTGTCTGTTTCCAGAAGCAGAGTACCTAATCAACTGAAGTGGTCAAACATAGGCTTAATGAGGATTTGGCATGAGCATTGAGAAGAAAATTGAAACATTGGAAGAATGGTTAAGGTTAAAGTCCTTTCCAACATGGCATTTGGTGATGGCCAACGATTCTTCCATGGGATCATTGTAGCACTGCAAGGCTTTGTGCATAGCACAAACACTTTGGAAGTTGGCCCTACTACCAGTATTGCCTCCAAGACGTAATTTCTTTGTATACCATTTTATTCAAATTCTTGGTGGCAACAATAATTTTTCCATCTACTTCCTGGGTTTGTTGTAAGGATAATAAATTTTGACAAATGTTGAATAGGAATAGATACAAAAGAAAAAAAATGGTATCATTAAATATGTTTCAGTGGTGTTCTCTGCTGTCCCCTACCTTGACATAAGTCTTATTAATTCAACTGTATAGATTATCTCTTATATGTGAGAGGTTAATAGTTTGGAAGCCAATAAGTCACCACCATCTTTTGAGCCTGAGGCATTCCTAACTATGTTTGACTGTAACTGAAGCTAGCTCACAAAAATAAAGGTATACACATGTAATGATTTTTTTAAATTATTTACAAGTTTTTCATTGATTGCAGAGCAAAGAATCTCAGAGTTAGAAAGCTCTTGAGTCAGTGTATGCAGATTTCTCTATCACTTAGCATTTCATCTATAAACAGGTAATATTCTCGATCTCTAAGCATACTGCTGCATCAGCAGTCAGCTATTGTCATGATAATGCTGTGTGACAAAGCTACTCAAATTTAGGGGCTTGAAGCTAAGTCTTCATGTTGAATTAGAGTACATGATTTTTCTAGTTTGCCAATCTGTGCAGATGTGATTCAGGCTGTGAGTGGGCTGGGCTTTGCTCTAGTCTTTAATTTGGGTTTACGTCTGTTCCATGTGTTTCCCTCCTTCTCCTGGGACCAAGAGTTACCTGCCTCATCTTCGTGCCTAGCAGGAGCACCCTAGTGCTTTTTAAGAACTCAAACCAGAATTAGGTTGAGTCATCTGCCTACATTTCATTGACCTCAGCAGTGACATGGCCAATCCTACACCAATGGGGAAGAGAAACATCCAGTTATCCATGATTACATTAGTACCAAATGTGACCAGGTAAGTGCTCATACATACTTGTAGACTGTATAACTATTAGAAATACAAAGGATTTCACTTTCTTCCAAAGTATAATTCTAGTTAACTATTTTGGTTTGAGAATTTCAGTTGCTACAAATATCTTATTGTATTGAAATTTAACCTACTCTATCTTCTTCCAATTAGGCTTAAAGTTCCCCTGAAATGGAGTATATTTCCTCTTGGATAATGCAACTCTTTCAAGTAACTGAAATAATTTCTACATTCTAAATAGACCCAATGGCTTCAGTCCTCTTCCACCATCATAAGCCCATCATCCAAATGTCCCTCGAAACAAATGAGTTTGTTAATATATGGATTTCAAATAGTCTTAATATATCTCTTAAGTATAGAAAGAAACCATGTATTTTCAGTGGCTTATACCAATATACCATTTAATACATTTTTTAAATAGTTACGTCAAATAAACATTTAAACATATACATTCTTTAAGTACAAAAGGAAAACAATATAATGAAGATCTGTATACCTATGACCTAGATTTATAACTATTAACATTCTCCTTTATTTACTCAGAAATTTATGAAACATGAATCATTACATACATAGTTGAAGTCCACTTTGTATCTCTACCCTTCCTGCAGGAGAGGTAGCCAGTAGCTTAAATATATTCCAAAAAATTATCACATCCTAAGCCACAAAGTAAAATTAAATAATCAATCTGCAATAGACCACATTTTTTGCAATTAGATTTAAGAATCAAAAGTATAAAAACTTACATGAAAAGAATACCTACTCACATACTGACAGCAGCATTCAAGTTAAATGTGTTCTTAAATCTACAATTTCACTACTTTTTGATGTAGCACTTACTGACAGAGGTACATTAAAGTTTCCCACTACATAGGCTTTCAGATTTATGCTTTTTAAGATTTATACATTTGTCTTGAATATTATATACCAGAATTTATCTTTCATTTTTTTCTATTATAATATGACATTTTTATACTTTAATAATGCTTTTTGCAATAAAATCTATTTTGTCTGATATTTATACAGTTATACCCAGTTTAGGTTTGGTTACTTTTTGCCTAATTTTTTTCCTAATCACTCTTTGATTTGGCACCTTTCTGTATTCTTATGTCTCTTTTAAACTAAAGAAGTACAGTTAGGGCAGCCCTGGTCGCACAGCGGTTTAGCACCGCCTGCAGCCCAGGGTGTGATCCTGGAGACCCAGGATCGAGTCCCACATTGGGCTTCCTGCATGGAGCCTGCTTCTCCCTCTGCCTGTGTCTCTGCCTCTCTCTTCGCTCTCTCTGAATGAATAAAGAAACAATAAATAAATAAATAAATAAATAAATAAATAAATAAATAAAAAAGAAGTACAGTTAATTTTGTTCTTCTATTCAATATAATGCCAAAAATTTACTTGACTATTCTGGGAGAGACAGTATATCCATTTCCATTTATCTTAATTCCTGGTATATTTATTATGTTTCCTTTATCTTCTTTCTTTTCAACTTTATATTAATTTTTAAATTTATTTTTCCTTACTTCTCTTCTAATTTTTAAGTTGTATTTGTAAGACTTTTCTTTAAAAAAAATAATAAAGAGTTTTAGGTTTACAAAGGAAAGGTGTTTTATGTCTGGCATTTGATATGTTTATATATAATGATTATATTTAAAGTAGGAAATGAAATAAAATCTCCATCTTCCTCCCAAATACAGCAAGGTTTTGATTCTAACTCTTTTCCCATTTTACGTATAATTGCCGCAGAGTATTTTAGTTCTATATTTTTCTATCACATCAGCTATGCTCTCCTCATCATCTTTCTTCGTGTTCTTATCTACACATCTGTAAATTCGTGTATTAGATTATGCTACATCTTGGTTATGTCACCCATTCCACCTAAGTATCTCTAGCCTTGGTTTCAGGAGCATATTTGCTAAGTAGACCTTCCCTTTTTTTATGTCACTAAAATTTTTAAATAAAAACTATCACCAGATTAGGGTCTAAGACAAGTTTTGCATACATCTAAGTCAAAGGAAGCTATTCTGTTAATTTTATAACCTTAGATGGCAATATTACATCTACACTCATTTTCATATTTCAAAAATTAAAGGAATGTTAAAATATTCTAGCTGGCAATGAGTCACATTTTCCTGCCAATTCTTATTTAATGTCTCATCACTATTGCAAATTTGCTCTTGTCCTGTTTGAATTGTCGAACTCTTCTTTGTGGTAAATGTATTTGAGATTAAAGACTAAACTGGTCTCAGAGATCAGAGAGATCTAAGAAAATTACCTACCTGACCAGCAGTGTCCAAAATGTCCAAGTAAGCTGGCTCATTGTCAATCCTAACCTGGGTCTTATAAGCATCTTCTGAAAAACACAAGACGGAGTTTACATTGAGATATATTCAACTGAAAAGGCATGATCCATTTTTAGATTTTATAACAAAGAATTTCTAAATAGGTTAATTAAGTAAGAGAACCCAATATTCTAGTCAAGTACACAAGGGGAGAAGGATATAACCCAGGAAAACATAAGAAAGAATTTCTGCTTAAAGTGAAGTCAGATTTATTTCTTCTTCATTAGGAGAATTATGATCTGAGGTACCTTGGTCCTATTACCTACAGAACAAATCTTGAAACAAATTCATCTGTTTTTCATCATGCACTGCAAATTTGCATTCCAACATCATATTCAATAAAAGACTGAAGGCTTTTCCTCTAAGATCAAGAACAAGACAAGAAGGCCTGCTTTAACCTTTATTTAACATAGTACTAAAGTCCTAGCCAGAGCAATGAAGCAAGAAAAATAAGTAAAAACCATCCAAATTGGAAGAGCAGTAGTAAAATTTTGTTTATAGATAACATGATCATATAAGTAAGAAAGCTCTTCTTGCGTGGGAGTTGGGGGGGGGCTTTTGGAACTTCTAAAAAAAAAAAGCAGTTGCAGGACACAAAAATCAAACACACAGAAGTCAGTTGTGTTTCATACACTGATGATAAACAATCTAAAAGGAAAATAAGGTGTTTTCATCTATAATAGCATCAAAAGGAATCAAATACTTAGGAAGAAACTTAACCAAGAAGGTAAATTGTATACCAAAAACTATATGTTTGTGTACTTGTTAACTTGTACAAGTTTATACACTCTGGATTTTAAACACTTATCAGGATTTGTAAATGTTTTTTTTCCTATTCTGTAGGCTTTTTTTAAAAATAAATTTATTTTTTATTGGTGTTCAATTCGCCAACATACATAACACCCAGTGCTCATCCTGTCAAGTGCCCCCCTCAGTGCCCGTCACCCATTCACCCCCACCCCCTCCCCTTCTTTTAACTATACTAATAATGGCATCTGATGCATGAGAGTTAAATTTTATGGAAAATAATTTTTGTTGTTCAAGTTTTTAGTGTCCTAAGGATCTATTCTAAAATTCAAGATTATGAATATTTAACCCTATGTTTTCTTCTAAGATTTTCATAATTTTAGCTTTGCCCTTAAGTCATTGATCCATTTTCAGCTATTTTTTTGGGGACACCTGGATGGCTCAGCAGTTGAGCCTCTGCCTTTGGCTCAGGGCATGATCCCGGGGTCCTGGGATCGAGTCCCACATTGGGCTCCCCACAGACAGCCTGCTTCTCCCTCTGCCTCTGTGCGTCTCTTATGAATAAATAAAATCTTAAGAATTTTTTATTTGTTGTTTGGTAAGGATATAAATTTATTTTTATACAATACAATCCTATTATCCTTTATTTCTGTAAGGTTGGCACTAATGTACCTAATTTCTTATTTGCGTAAACTCTTTTTTAGTCAATCTAGGTAAAGATTTGTCAATTTTGTTCAGCTTTTTGAAAAAGTAACGTAGTATCATTGATTTTCTATTGTTTTCTCTATTCACCTCTTCTAATCTTTAGTATTTCCTTCATTCTATTTGCTTGGGGTTTAATTTTATCTCCCCCTCCTCCATTTCTCAAGTTTTAAAGTAAGGTAGAGATTTTTTTTTTTACATTTTATTTATTTATTCATGAGAGACACACAGAGAGAGAGGCAGAAACACAGGCAGAGGGAGAAGCAGGCTCCATGCAGAAAGCCTGATGTGGGACTTGATCCCAGGCCCTGAGCCAAAGGCAGACGCTCAATCGCTGACCCACCCAGGGTCCCATATCTTTTTTATTTTTTTTTTATTTTTTATTTTTTTTTTTCCGTATCTTTTTAAATGTGAGCATCTACAGTTATACATTTTCCTTTCAGCACTTCTTTTGCACCACACAAATTTTGGAATGCTGTGTTTCATTTTCATTAATTTCTAATTATTTTCTAATGCCCTCTGATTTCTTCTTTTCTTCACTGGTTGTTTAACTTCCTCACTTTTGTGTATCTTGTTTTTCTTCTGCAGTAGATTTCTAATTTCATTCCATTGTGACTGGAAAAGATACTCTGTATGATTTCAATCTTCTGATATGTACTTGAAAAGTCAAGGAATGCTTCATGTGAGAAGTAGCACCTAACCGGAGTAGGAGTTAAGATAAAGTTAAGACAGAGAAAGGCAAACTGAAAGCCAGAATACCAAATGTTATAAAATTGATGAAACAAAGGGGCACCTGGTGGCTAAGTGAGTTAAACATCTAACTCTTGATTTTAGCTCAGGTCATGACCTCGGAGTCCTGGGATCAAGCCTGGTATCCAGCTCCCCACTCAACAGGGAGTTTGCTTGTCTGTCTCTGCCTCTGCCCTTCCCCCTGCTCATGCTCCCTCTTAAATAAATACTTTAAAAAATGATGAAACAAAAGTAACCTAAATAATTTTAGTGTGATTAAATCCTAGAGTTTAGGGAAGAAAATATAAAATTTAAGAGCTAAATCAGGCTTACCTATGAATATATTAAATGGAATCGTATTTCTGAGTGAGGTGGTCAGACTGCTGGGGTTTAATCCTGGCTCTACCACTACCAGCTATCTGATCTTAAGGGGGTGGAAAAATCATTTGGTCTCTCTAAAATGCATAGTACTCATTTGAAGGTTATAATATTTCTATTTAACTCATGGAGTTTTTCAGAAGATTCAGGAAGATAACCCATGGAAGGCATCTAGTACAGTGCCTTGTGTTTAGAATATGCTCAATAATGCTTATGCATAGTTTTTAAGAAATTTGGACTATCATAACACACATTATCAGATATTTTAGAATGCTCACTTGGGCTGAATTGTGGTGAATAGATTTTAAGGTGGGAAACTAGAAAGATTAAGTTGATACTAGTAACCTAAGTGAGAAAAGATGGTGGCCTGTATTATGACAGTAGCAATAGGGTGGAAAAAGAGTGGACAAAAAAAGAAAAGAGAAAGGAAAGGAAAAGAAAGGAAAAGAAAGGAAAAAAGAAAAAGAAAAGAGAAAGAAAAGAAAAGAGAAAAAAGAAAAGAGAAAGAAAAGAAAGAAGAGAAAGAAAAGAGAAAGAAAAAGAAGAGAAAAGAAAAGAAAGAAAAGAAAGGAAAGGAAAAGGAAAAGGAAAGGAAAGAAAAGGAAAGGAAAGAAAAGGAAAGGAAAGGAAAGAAAAGGAAAGAAAAGGAAAGAAAAGGAAAGAAAAGGAAAGAAAAGGAAAGAAAAGGAAAGAAAAGGAAAAAGAGTGGACAGATTTGCAAGATATTTAGAAGGTTGAAACTATAGCACTTAATAGTATATAGGGGCCAAGGAAGGAGGATGATGCAAGAGTAGCTCCCCAATTTCTGAAATTTGCAGATGGGCAGATAGCTAGGGTGTTTACTCAGGGAGGAAAGGAGGACCACCACAAATGAAACTTAGAAAAAGACTTTGCCATATCTCCGTAATTCAAGTGGAAACAGTAAGTGCCTGGGTCTGAAGCTCTGGGAGAGATCTGAGGGTTTTATTTCAACAAATCCATTTATTTTCTCATTTCTTCCAATCATGATTGGAAACATGGTTGGACCTCCTGAGCCTGGAACTGAAACTCCTAGAATCTGGCTATAGCTTCTGTTTTATCCACAATTTATGTTGTAAGTAAAGAGCAACTGAACTACTACTAAAAGCATTTAAAACAGCATTGAATTTTGGCACAACTTCAATAATTATTCATACTGTTGATTTTGAACTACAAATGAGTTATTTTCAGAACCTTTTGGTTTACAAATAATAACATTCAATAAAGGAGGCGCTTTTGAAAATAATGAGCACTTCCTCAAAATTAGATTTTTGCTTGCTGTTGGAGATATGAAGATAGACCCACACATGCACACACAATTAGTTCTCTACTCCTAAAAACTTAATTATGATGAAAGACATACACATGTAATGGGATGTTAAGATTCAATAATTTATAGGACATATACCTTACCGTTTTCAAGGAAATTCATTTCTTATGACTGTGCTCCAGAAATAAAGTTGTGGGAAGTATAACTTGCAGGGTTGTCAATCTGGTGTTGTTTTAGCAACTACCAGCCATTTTATAACACCATTCAGTATATGGACAACCACATAGTCTATTTTCCATTCCACCACTCTTTGTTCTTTCACTGATCTTGCTCTTACACAAGAGAAATCTTGTGGATTTTTTTTTTTTTAATGTATGTAGTTGTTTTTCAATTTCATAGGGAAATAAGAATAGTTACTCTGAAAAGAATGCTGTGACCTGAGAATCACATGTGAGTCTTTCAGATTTCATGTTTGTTTATTTAACTCAAAAGGCCCCAAAAGGAGCCTGCTGAGGCCAGGAGCATGCTGAGTAATCCAGACGAGAACTGCTCTGTGTGATTATCTGAGCCCTAGATAAACCCAGCACATGAAACATATATCAAATAAAAGCTTCTCCTGGGATCAGAAAACCCCTTCAAAGAGACTTGATGTGAATTGGCTGGAAATTAAGCCAGGCCTTCTATCCAAGATTTCTTTCTCTCTTTTAAGAAGTGTCTATCACAGTACACATTCCAGTGTTGTGAATCTAGGTCACCTCCCTGGCCTCCATAGCAACTAATCCCTTTCATTTCCTTCCAATAAACAATCTTCCCTCCTGTTTCCATCCATCCACTCCCTTTGAGACCTCCCATGTAGAAATGCAGTGACAGAAATACTCTCTTGAATACATATAAACACCTCCCTGAATTTCAATCATCTGCCTATAGATGCAACCCTGAAGTGAGCTCATTTATCTTCCAAAGCAAGAGGCCAAATGTATACAAAGCTTTATCAGGCAGAAATAGTAGCAACTGCCTGCTATGTTGTTTGCACTGAAAAGCACAATGGAGCTACATTCTTAGAGGTATCTCTAAAATTCCACCTTAAATTCTAAAATTCTACCTTAAATGCCACTTTAAAATTCATTTGAAAACACTGGTTTTTGAGATTCTTGCTTCTCTTAGGATAGGTCTTCAGTGTCCTTCTCCAGAAATTTACAGGAGAAAATTACCAAAGACCTGTATTAAAAAACCTCACATCCATCACTAACTTTTACTGTTATAATTGGCCAACCACTTAATCTTACCTGTAAGATGGAGTTAATAGTACATGCTTGTCAATGCATAGGAAGGAGTTCTAGAAGGATCAACTAAAGTGGAATATAAAATGGTGTGAGAAAGAGAAAGAAAAGGAAGGAAACCACAATTCAAACTCAAGGCATGTTATTTAGTAACTTTTTAAAAAATATTGCTTTGTTAATCATAAAATCATATTAAAATTAAACCACTTCTACTTCTGCCATTTGTATTTACACACGTGGGAATGCTTTTTTCCCCCCAACATGTAGATCAGAGACTTTGTTAGTATAGGTTAGTATAGGTCTACAGTAATCTTCCAAAATATTAATGTTTATATAAAAAACTTTAAGATGTTCATTTAATTCCTTTGCAGAATATATTTAAATATCTTTAAAGTATGTTTTTATAAATATGAAATTGGGATCATTTAAAACCGCAGTAAATAACAGAAAATATTCGGTTATTGTTGAATTTTCATCAGAAGACTCTTTAAAAAAAAATCTTAAGATACTTGAGTAATTTATATATGGTTTACCTGAAAGCCTGAAATGTATGATAACTGGTATTACATTGAAGATATATTTCCGTAACTCTGAGGTAGTATACATCTCTAAGATACTAATCATTAATTCAGTTCTTTAAAAAATATGTAGGTTCAGGTTCAGATCATTTATAACAACTTTCTCAACGAATTTCCTAAATAAATCATCCTAATTGTGTATATGTTTATAAAGCAGATACATCTTGGAACAAAGTACACTGGAGATTTTCTCTTGAACAGAAAGAAACCATGGCTGAATCAGTATTGATATAAATCTAATGTATCAAATATGTGCTTCAGTAGATCATCTGTGCTGCACACACTGATGGGCACAGAATCTACCATGTTGAGAAAGATAGTGGATTTCTATCCACACAGTTGGTACTCTTGGGAGAATACATAAACAGGCAATTGTACTGTACTGGAATGAGTGCTCCATTAGAAGCATTCGAAATGTGCTTATTTAGGAAGACAGCAAAAGACACCAAGCTGAAGTTGAGCTAAGGTCAGTCCTCAAAAGCAGCAGATAGGAAATAGAGTTTAGAGTTTACAAGAGGGAGGCCTGGTAAGAGGCCAAGAAAGACAGGGAATTGCATGGATTCTAGCACAGCCCCTCCTCTTGAACATAAACATGCAGTGAAATCAATTGAGGGTATATATGCCTGCTGGATTTCAAAAAGGATTTGAAAAGTGGCTGAATTCAGCTTCAGAAAAGACTCAGAGTAGGGATCCCTGGGTGGCGCAGCGGTTTAGCGCCTGCCTTTGGCCCAGGGCGCGATCCTGGAGACCCGGGATCAAATCCCACGTCGGGCTCCCAGTGCATGGAGCCTGCTTCTCCCTCTGCCTATGTCTCTGCCTCTTTCTCTGTGTGACTATCATAAATAAATAAAAATTAAAAAAAAAAAGTGTCTTTAAAAAAAAAAAAGACTCAGAGTAAATGAGAACACACTTTCCTACCATGGTAATAAGAGCTGAAGAAAGGGCTATCATTAGAAACTAAGTCCTGGAAATTCATGGGAATTTTCAGGCAGAATCTCGATTTTTTTCTCATGCTACAAAATTGAGGACTGGGCCAAATTTATCTACGTCCGGGAGGGGTAAGGACTCTGTGATGATGCCGGAGTTACACAGCAATTGGAATCTTTCCAATAGACATAGAAGCCCATTCTAGGGGGTGATTTCATACCAGTCAGCATTTCCCTGCTGCTCCCAGGGAAATGCCCAATGTCATTACTCTGGGAAGTTTAACTCCAAGGTGGACAACCACATGCATTCCGTAGGGTCCTCAGGTAGATTTTCCACATAAGACCTTTTGAGGTGGTATAAGCAGGAGTGCTTCCGTTTGGAATCAGAGGACACCACCTGGAGATTTCCACCTGCAGAAGGCCACTACTGGTAGATGCCATTCCAAATAACGGCTTCTCACAGCAAGGATAAGCCAACAGGTCCTTAAAGAGGTAATAGTCCCCATTACTGAGTAGACCTGCAGTCTGGCAAGGCGTCGCAATTCTTCCCTCAAAACTATCACCTACAGAAAATATTTCGGGACATCCACATCCTCTCAATGGTAGAGCCTTCTAACCCTTTTCTTTCAGCCAGTTAGAGGGGTTTTGTGGGAAACCTGATTTCTTGGCTCTCTTCTGCTACATAGAAATGAGAGGTAACAGGATTGGGCTACACTGACATTGAAACTTTGAACTTGGTCTCTACCTCACTTCTTTTGGGATGAGGAAAAGAAGAGTAGATTTCTCCTCTCCAGCTCCTTTAGCAAGACATGACAACATCTCATTTCTACCTTTCTTGTTCCCATTCATTGTAATCATGATGAATGGCTACATGATCCTAAGGCCATGATCTGTGGAATGGTTGTCCCTGATTTTAAAAGAGAATGCATTTACATACAGACTATTTCTTCACAGAGATAACTGGCTTTCATGGTGAGAGCAATTTTGGGAGTCCCATAATTTCTCCAGCTCTCTCCCGTCCCTTGATGGACACTTTCAGAAGGGTTCCAAGGACTCCTGGAGCCCACAGATACGGTATGAGAACATCTAATGCCAGAGATTTGATTTATATCAAGACCATGGTTCCTGGGAAGATGAAACAGATGTACTTTTCCCTATGCCTCCTGCTCTATACAACATAAAACCATGAAATTTATTTATAGGAAAAACTCAAGACTCTGAAAGGTGGAGAGGAAAAGGCAATCTGGCTAGGAACTTCAGGATCCAAGTAATAACCCAGTGGGGAGTTCTCTGGGTCCTTTCTTTGCCTCAGGCTTGGAACTGAAAAAGCTGGCAGCCTGGAAATACCAATGGGTACAGAAAAAACAAAAGCCCAGGAGAAATGAAGCAGAGTAGCCAGTCAGGAACTCTTAGATTATAACACACCTAATAGTAAACCAACTTAGAACTCTTCAAAAAAAAAAAAAACAAAACAAAACAAAACTTAGATGTAAGTAGAACAAAATATGCGTAGGTCTTATAGGCTAAAAGCCATTTAACACTGATGAAAGAAATTTTAAAAATCATAATACAGAGACATACCATTCTCATGACTTAGAGGCTTCAACATGGTAAATATGTTGATTCTCAACAATTGATGTAAAGATTGAACACAATTCCTATCAAAGTCTTGGAGAATTTATGTGTACATGTGGATACGGGCAAAATTCTTAAGTTTTTTTTTTAATAAATTTATTTTTTATTGGTGTTCAATTTACCAACATACAGAATAACACCCAGTGCTCATCCCATTAAGTGCACCCCTCAGTGCCCGTCACCCATTCACCCCCATCCCCCGCCCTCCTCCCCTTCCACCACCCCTAGCTCGTTTCCCAGAGTTAGGAGTCTTTATGTTCTGTCTCCCTTTCTGATATTTCCCACACATTTCTTCTCCCTTCCCTTCCAATCCCTATCACTATTATTTACATTCCCCAAATGAATGAGACCATAAAATGCTTGTCCTTCTCCGACTGACTTATTTCACTCAGCATAATACCCTCCAGTTCCATCCACATTGAAGCAAATGGTGGGTATTCGTCGTTTCTAATGGCTGAGTAATATTCCATTGTATACATAAACCACATCTTCTTTATCCATTCATCTTTCGATGGACACCGAGGCTCCTTCCACAGATTGGCTATTGTGGCCATTGCTGCTATAAACATCGGGGTGCAGGTGTCCCGGCATTTCATTGCATCTGTATCTTTGGGGTAAATCCCCAACAGTGCAATTGCTGGGTCGTAGGGCAGGTCTATTTTTAACTCTTTGAGGAACCTCCACACAGTTTTCCAGAGTGGCTGCACCAGTTCACATTCCAACCAACAGTGTAAGAGGGTTCCCTTTTCTCCACATCCTCTCCAACATTTGTGGTTTCCTGCCTTGTTAATTTTCCCCATTCTCACTGGTGTGAGGTGGTATCTCATTGTGGTTTTGATTTCTATTTCCCTGATGGCAAGTGATGCAGAGCATTTTCTCATGTGCGTGTTAGCCATGTCTGTGTCTTCCTCTGTGAGATTTCTGTTCATGTCTTTTGCCCATTTCATGATTGGATTGTTTGTTTCTTTGGTGTTGAGTTTAATAAGTTCTTTATAGATCTTGGAAACTAGCCCTTTATCTGATATGTCATTCACAAATATCTTCTCCCATTCTGTAGGTTGTCTTTTAGTTTTGTTGACTGTATCCTTTGCTGTGCAAAAGCTTCTTATCTTGATGAAGTCCCAATAGTTCATTTTTGCTTTTGTTTCTCTTGCCTTCGTGGATGTATCTTGCAAGAAGTTACTGTGGCCGAGTTCAAAAAGGGTGTTGCCTGTGTTCCTCTCTAGGATTTTGATGGAATCTTGTCTCACATTTAGATCTTTCATCCATTTTGAGTTTACCTTTGTGTATGGGGCAAGAGAGTGGTCTAGTTTCATTCTTCTGCATGTGGATGTCTAATTTTCCCAGCACCATTTATTGAAGAGACTGTCTTTCTTCCAGTGGATAGTCTTTCCTCCTTTATCGAATATTAGTTGACCATAAAGTTGAGGGTCCACTTCTGGGTTCTCTATTCTGTTCCATTGATCTATGTGTTTGTTTTTGTGCCAGTACCACACTGTCTTGATGACCACAGCTTTGTAGTACAACCTGAAATCTGGTATTGTGATGCCCCCAGCTATGGTTTTCTTTTTTAAAATTCCCCTGGCTATTTGGGGTCTTTTCTGATTCCACACAAATCTTAAAATAATTTGTTCTAACTCTCTGAAGAAAGTCCATGGTATTTTGATAGGGATTGCATTAAATGTGTAAATTGCCCTGGGTAACATTGACATTTTCACAATATTAATTCTTCCAATCCATGAGCATGGAATATTTTTCCATCTCTTTTTGTCTTCCTTAATTTCTTTCAGAAGTGTTGTATAGTTTTGAGGGTATAGATCCTTTACCTCTTTGGTGAGGTTTATTCCTAGGTATCTTATGCTTTTGGGTGCAATTGTAAATGGGATTGACTCCTTAATTTCTCTTTCTTCAGTCTCATTGTTAGTGTAGAGAAATGCCACTGACTTCTGGGCATTGATTTTGTATCCTGCCATGCTGCCAAAATGCTGTAGGAGTTCTAGCAATCTTGGGGTGGAGGCTTTCGGGATTTCTATGTAGAGTATCATGTCATCGGCGAAGAGGGAGAGTTTGACTTCTTCTTTGCCAATTTGAATGCCATTAATGTCTTTTTGTTGTCTGATTGCTGAGGCTAGGACTTCCAGTACTATGTTGAATAGCAGTGGTGAGAGTGGACATCCCTGTCTTGTTCCTGATCTTAGGGGAAAGGCTCCCAGTGCTTCCCCATTAAGAATGATATTTGCTGTGGGCTTTTCGTAGATGGCTTTTAAGATGTTGAGGAATGTTCCCCTATCCCTACACTCTGAAGAGTTTTGATCAGGAATGGACGCCGTATTTTGTCAAATGCTTTCTCTGCATCTAATGAGAGGATCATATGGTTCTTGGTTTTTCTCTTGCTGATATGATGAATCACATTGATTGTTTTACGGGCGTTGAACCAGCCTTGTGTCCCGGGGATAAATCCTACTTGGTCATGGTGAATAATTTCCTTAATGTACTGTTGGATCCTATTGGCCAGTATCTTGTTGAGAATTTTTGCATCCATGTTCATCAGGGATATTGGTCCGTAATTCTCCTTTTTGGTGGGGTCTTTGTCTGGTTTTGGAATTAAGGTGATGCTGGCCTCATAGAACAAATTTGGAAGTACTCCATCTCTTTCTATCTTTCCAAACAGCTTTAGGAGAATAGGTATGGTTTCTTCTTTAAACGTTTGATAGAATTCCCCTGGGAAGCCATCTGGCCCTGGACTCTTGTGTCTTGGGAGGTTTTTGATGACTGCTTCAATTTCCTCCCTGGTTATTGGCCTGTTCAGGTTTTCTATTTCTTCCTGTTCCAGTTTTGGTAGTTTGTGGCTTTCCAGGAATGCGTCCATTTCTCCTAGATTGCTTAATTTATTGGCGTATAGCTGTTCATAATATGTTTTTAAAATCGTTTGTATTTCCTTGGTGTTGGTAGTGAGCTCTCCTTTCTCATTCATGATTTTATTAATTTGAGTCTTCTCTCTCCTTTTTAATAAGGCTGGCTAATGGTTTATATATCTTATTAATTCTTTCAAAGAACCAACTCCTGGTTCTTTTGATCTGTTCGACAGTTCTTCTGGTCTCGATTTTGTTGAGTTCTGCTCGAATCTTCATTAATTCTTCTGCTACTGGGTGTAGAATCTATTTGCTGTTTTTTCTCTAGCTCCTTTATGTGTAAGGTTAGCTTTTGTATTTGAGTTCTTTCCAGTTTTAGAATGGATGCTTGTATTGCGATGTATTTCCCCCTTAGGACTGCTTTTGCTGCATCCCAAAGATTTTGAACAGTTGTATCTTCATTCTCATTAGTTTCCATGAATCTTTTTAATTCTTCCTTAATTTCCTGGTTGACCCTTTCTTCTTTTAGCAGGATGGTCCTTAATCTCCACATGTTTGAAGTCCTTCCAAACTTCTTCTTGTGATTTAGTTCTAATTTCAAGGCATTATGGTCTGAGAATATGCAGGGGATGATCCCAATCTTTTGATATCGGTTCAGACCTAATTTGTGACCCAGTATGTGGTCTATTCTGGAGAAAGTTCCATGTGCACTTGAGAAGAATGTGTATTCAGTTGAGTTTGGATGTAAAGTTCTGTAGATATCTGTGAAATCCATCTGGTCCAGTGTATCATTTAAATCTCTCGTTTCTTTGGAGATGTTGTGCTTAGAAGACCTATCAAATGTAGAAAGTGCTAGATTGAAGTCACCAAGTATAATTGTATTATTATCTAAGTATGTCTTAACTTTGGTTATTAATTGATGGGTATATTTGGCAGCTCCCACATTCGGGGCATATATATTGAGGATTGTTAAGTCCTCTTGTTGGATAGATCCTTTAAGTATGAGATAGTGTCCCTCTTCATCTCTCACTACAGTCTTCGGGGTAAATTTTAGTTTATCTGATATAAGGATGGCTACCCCTGCTTTCTTTTGAGGACCATTCAAATGGTAAATGGTTCTCCAACCTTTTATTTTCAGGCTGTAGGTGTCCTTCTGTCTAAAATGAATCTCTTGTAGACAGCAAATAAATGGGTCCTGCTTTTTTATCCAGTCTGACACCCTGCGCCTTTTGATGGGGTTATTAAGCCATTCACATTCAGAGTGACTATTGAAAGGTATGAGTTTAGTGTCACCATGATATCTATTCAGTCCTTGTTTTTGTGGATTGTTCTACTGAACTTCTTCTTAAAGGGGAATTTTAAGAGTCCCCCTTAAAATTTCTTGCAGAGCTTGTTTGGGGGTCACATATTCTTTCAGGTCCTGCCTGTCTTGGAAGCTCTTTATCTCTCCTTCCATTCTGAATGAGAGCCTTGCTGGATAAAGTATTCTTGGTTGCATGTTCTTCTCATTTAGGACCCTGAATATATCCTGCCAGCCCTTTCTGGCCTGCCAGGTCTCTGTGGAGAGGTCTGCTGTTACCCTAATACTCCTCCCCATGAAAGTCAGGGATTTCTTGTCTCTTGCTGCTTTAAGGATCTTCTCTTTATCTTTGGAATTTGCAAGCTTCACTATTAAATGTCGAGGTGTTGAATGGTTTTCATTGATTTTAAGGGGGGGGGGATCTCTCTATTTCCTGGATCTGAATACCTGTTTCCTTTCCCAGATTAGGAAAGTTTTCAGCTAGGTTTTGTTCAAATACGTATTCTGGCCCTCTGTCCCTTTTTGGCGCCCTTGGGAACCCCAATTAAACGTAGTTTTTTCTTCCTCAGGCTGTCGTTTATTTCCCTTAATCTAACGTCATGGTCTTTTAATTGTTTGTGTCTTTTTTCCTCAGTTTCCTCTTTGCCATCAACTTGTCTTCTATGTCACCTGTTCTTCCACCTCGTTAACCCTCGTCGTTAGGACTTCTACTTTGGATTGCATCTGATTCAATTGATTTTTAATTTCTGCCTGATTAGCTCTAAATTCTGCAGTCATAAAGTCTCTTGAGTCCTTTATGATTTTTTCTAGAGCCACCAGTAGCTGTATAATAGTGCTTCTGAATTGGCTTTCTGACATTGAATTGTAATCCAGATTTTGTAACTCTGTGGGAGAGAGGACTGTTTCTGATTCTTTCTTTTGAGGTGAGGTTTTCCTTCTAGTCATTTTGCTCAGTGCAGAGTGGCCAAAAGCAAGTTGTATTGGGAAAAGGAGAAAAAGAGAGGAGAGAAAGAAGGAAAGAGAAAAAGAAAAAAGAAAAAAGGAAGAAAAAAAAAAGAAGAAAAAGAGAAAGAGAAAGAAAGGAAAAAAAGGGTGGGGGAAGGAAACAAATCAAATAGCAAAAACAAACAAACAAACAAAAAAACAAAACAAAACAAAAAACCACGGGGGAGTATCTTCTGATTCTGTGTACTTTAAGTCCCTTGCCTTCCCCTGGAACTGGTCCGTCTAGCTGGTGTTCTGGGGGAGGGGCCTGTTGTGCTGATTTTCAGGTGTTAGCAGTTGGGGGAGCTGCTGTGCCCCTGCCTGGTGCAGGGCTCAGTGGGGGTTGTTTACCCCGTGAGGCCGCAGGAGGAACAACCGCAGTGGCGGGGCCAGCTCTGGAGCCCTGGAGTCAGCCCCCGCAGGAACTCCGGAGCTCTGGGTCTGCAGGGCCTGGAGGCTCCGGGGCGGGGCCGCTGATCTGGTCAGCTCGGGGCAGGAGCGTCCTCGCTGTCCTGGGCCCTCCCGGCCTCTGCCTGTCCCGGGGGGACGCCGGATCCTGGGCTGTGTCCCGGCGCCGGAGCTGTTGGATTCACGCTCCCGGCCTCGCAGCCCCCTCCGCACAGAGCCTCTTCCTCCGCCCGAGCCCCCCCGAGCTGCTCCTGGAACCGCGCAGCCCCCTCCACATGGAGCCTCTTCCTCTGCCCGAGCCCCTCCGAGCTGCTCCGGGTCCCGCCGCGCGCTGCAGCCCTTAGGGAGCTCGGCGCACTCTCCCGGGGCGCAGGTGTCTGTTAGTGTCCCAGGGAACCCGAGGACATCCCCGCCCTCCTGGGGTCCTGCTCCAACTCCCTGCGAGCCCCTTTCCCCCCGGGAAGGTCGGTGCAGCTCCTGCTCCTCCGGGACGGGGCTCTCCTGTCCTGGGGACACTCGCCCCGGCCTCAGCCCGGCTCCTCGCGGGCCCCTCCCCCTTGGAGGCCTTTGTTCCTTTATTTCTTTTTCCCCGTCTTCCTACCTTGATAGATGCGCGAACTCTTCTCACTGTAGCATTCCAGCTGGTCTCTCTTTAATTCTCAGGCCGAATTCATAGATTTTCAGGATGATTTGAAGGTTTTCTAGGTAATTTGGTGGGGACAGGTGATTTGGGGACCCTACTCTTCTGCCATCTTGCCCCTCCCTCCCCCAAGTTTTTTTTTTTTTTTTTATGAAAGAGAAAAACTAAAAAAGTTAAAACATTTTGAAAAAGCAAAGTAGGAATATCACATTTTATACACAAATTAATCTAAAATGGATCATAAGCCTAAACATAAAACTATCAAACTTTAAAAAGAAAAACATGGAAAAAATCTTCAAGATACAGTGCTAGGCAAAATCTTAGACTTCACACAGAGTCCATAAAAGGAAAAGTTTATAAATTGGACTTCAAAATTTTAAAACATGGCTTTTGTTCTATAAAAGACCCCATTAAGATTTTAAAAAAATAAAGCTATGCTAGAATGGGAGTAAATATTTACAAACCCCATATCTGATCAAAGGCTTCTATTTAGCATGTACAAAGAACTCTCAAACCTCAAGAATATTCTATTTAGAGAGTGAACAAAAGCCATGAAGAGACATTCCATGAAGTATGATACATACATGGCAAATGAACACATAAAACATCTGTTTTGACATTATTAGCCTCAGCTGGCATCATGGACATGCCACCTGTTCAGTCATACAGAGTACTCTATGCCTAGAAGGGTCTGCTTTGTTTGAGGCTTTGCTGTCACTGTGATTCTTAATTTTAGAATCAGAAGTCTGTACTTTTTCTTGCACTGGACACCAAAAATCAAAGAGGTGATTCTGATTACAATAATGCAGGGAAAGTGGCCAATAGCTGCAAAGTTGAAATAAGAATCCAAACTAAATTGGGTTTGCGAAATCTTTTAGGAGCTTGAAATTCAAATTAGAGGCACCAGGACACAGTGACACTGATGGTGAAAAAATGAATACCAAGCTGAATACATTATTGGAAGACCACACTCCTCAGACCATCTTAGTTGTTTCAGGATAGAATCTGATTCATTCTGGAGATACTACCTCAAGATAATTGAAATGGAAGTCCGTTGTTAAAAATTATTAGCCTTAGGTAAGTGCAGATTAAAACCACAATGAGCTATTACTACATATCTATCAGAATGATTTGTAAAAAAGTCATAACACTTAATACTGGTAAGGATGTGGAAACAGGGGATTACTGATAAAAATCTTTTGCTGTGTATATTTTTAAAAAGATATTCCACATGCTGGGGTATGTAGGTGGTTCAGTTGGTTAAGTGTCTGCCTCTTGGTTTGGCTCATGTAAGGATCTCTTGGATTATGAGATTGAGCCCCTACCCTAGGCTCCCTGCTCAGCAAAGATTCTCTGCCTCTGCCCCTCCCCTCCTTATGTGTGTTTGCACACGTGTGTGCTCTCTAAAATAAAATCTTTGATTATTATATATATATATGTATATAATATATATATCTCTATATATATCAGTCTTGGAAAATATATATGTATATCCCACATGAAATATGTAAAGCAGCAATTGCATTCTTGGGCACTTATTATGGAGAAATGAAGACTTACATTCATATAAAGATACTCCTTTTTTCCCCTAAGTTGTTTGTAGTGGCTTTATTCATAATAGCTAAAAATGGGAAACATGTCAAATATCTTTTTTTTTTTTTTTTTAAGATTTTTTATTCTGAGAGACACAGAGAGAGGCAGAGACATAGGCAGAAGGAGAAGCAGACTCCATGCAGGGAGCCCGATGTGGGACTCGATTCCCAAACTCTAGGATCACACCCTGAGCCAAAGGCAGATGCTCAACCACTGAGCCACCCAGGCTTCCAGTCAAATATATTTAAATGGGTGAATAATTATACAATGTGCTATACCCATATCATGGAATACTAACTATTCAACAATTAAAAAAAAAAAAGGAATGGAAGGTTGATATATGCAACAGCCTTGATGAATCTCCACAAGTATGCTAATTGAAACAAGCCAATTCCAGAAGGTTACATACTCTAGGATTCTGTTTATATGATAATTTGTGAAGTGACACAATTATAGTATGTATGACAGATAAGTGTTTGCTGGGCATTATGAAGAGAGTGGGTGTTGTTTTCAAAGTCTATGTAAAGGATCCTTGTGGTCATGGAAATGTTCAGTATCTTGACTATCTGTATCCTGATTGTGATGTTGTATTAAGTTGAAAGTGCTACTATTGAGGGGAACTCGGTAAAAAGACATAGAATCCTTTTCTTACAGTGCCATATGAATTTATAATTATCTCAAAATAAAATAGATTATCTGCTTATGTATAAAAAATTCCAAAATCTCAAAAACTTTCTAGCAAACTAGGCATAGAGGCAGCTTGCTTTACTTCTAGTACTGAGTAGTTAAATAAAATTTAAAGCAAACATTATGATTAATGAACAAGTACTAAAACCATTCACTTAGATTGGATATAAAATGAGAATTTTCATTATAAATATACTTTATTTTGGTGGTCCCACCTGTTCAGTTAGGTAAAAATATGGCTGGTGTAAAAGTTTCAAAAGGTAAAATGTCACCATTCATAGAAAATGTCTTTTAGGTTTGTAGAACTTTTAAAGATTCCGTAGACAAATTCGTATATTACTAATAAGTTAGCTAAATTGATTTATTCAATCAATTTTCTGGAAACAAGATCAATACAGAAAAAAAAATCGCAAGTAACAAACAGAATAAGTGAAACTATGGTATTAACATAGCATCAAAAAATATCACATCTTGGGACGCCTGAGTGGCTCAGCGGTTAAAGCATCTGCCTTTGGCTCAGAGCGTGATCCTGGGGTCCTGGGATGAAGTCCCCACATGGGGCTCCCTGTATGGAGCCTGCTTCTCCCTCTGCCTGTGTCTCTGCCCCTCTCTCTCTCTCACTCTTCCTCCCTCTCTCTCTCTCTCTTTCTGTGTCTCATGAATAAATAAAATCTTTTAAAATATCACATCTCAAAGAATAAATCTTGCAAAAGTTTTGCAAGACTTCTTAGGAAGTTGTAAGACATTATGACAAGAATTAAAGATGACATAGTAAGAAGTATATACCATGTTTATGATTCGGTAAATTAAATATTTTAATGAGGTCAATTTTCCCCTAATTGATCTATAAACACATTATCAAATAGACTTGAGTGGTGGGGGGATGTGTATAGATTCACCAACTGATTTTAAATCAATATGGAAATGAAAATGGACAAAAATAGTTGAAACAATCTGCAAAAAAGAACATAAACTCTACCATATATCAAGACTTACTGTTAATTTACAGCAATTAAAGGTGATATTATATTGGCACACAAAAATAAACTGACAGAATGAGAACCCACATACTAATGAATACTTTTTTTTTTTCTTTTGGAGGACAGAATTGGCATTTCAAAGCAATAGGAAAAGTATTTTCAATAGCACTGTCAAACAGGTATAAAATATTGAAGATAACAGAAGCCTACTGCTATCTCAATATATACAGAAATCAATTCTAGTTGGGTTGTGTGTAACTGTGGCAAACAAAACTTCTAGGAGATACTGTAGGAGAATACCTTCATGGTTTGGAGTGATAAGACTTCTTAATAACTAATATAAACACTAACTATAAAAGATTAACAAATTAGGATTTCTACAAATCCCTCAAAGAGTCACTCTTCTCCAATAAAAAGTGGGTAAGACATTGAGGGATTATTTTTTAAAGTAATAGCATTTATTACTATCATTCATTAAGCACTGAAGTTGTGCTAGTGTGATAAATCTATTTCACATTAATCATGTCATTTAAATATTGTAATAACCATATGAAGAATTATTCTCACCTCCAGCTATGGATGAAAAGTTAAAGGTCATAGAAGTTACATCACTTGCCCATTATTACACAACTTGTAAAGAAAAAGCATGTTATTTTAGAAAAATTTTCCCTTATCCATTTATGGATAGGAGGCACCAGGGATGTGAAGATCAATAGCAACATGGCCCTTTTTTTTTTTTAAGATTTTATTTATTTATTCATGAGAGACACAGAGAGAGAGAGGGGCAGTGACACAGGCAGAGGGAGAAGCAGGCTCCATTCAGGGAGCCTGACATGGGACTCGATCCCAGGACTCCAGGATCATGCCCCAGACAAAAGGTAGGTGCTAAACCTCTGAGCCACCCAGGGATCACCCTGGCCCTTGTCCTTAAATGAGAACACAAATGAAGTATAACAAAGTCCCTCTGGAGTTGGAGGTTGGTAAATAGGCAAAGACTTAGGGGAGGTGACCCCTGAGCTATCTTAGAAGTTATCTCACTGAGAGGGGTAGGGAAATAAGAATATCCTAGGTGGAAGGAAGAATATCAAAAAGAGTATAAAGTTTCTTCCTCTTCTTTCCCTTCCTTGAGGTTAGGAGGCATTGATAGTGACACCGGGGTTTGAGGAGAACAGTAAAAAATATGAGATGCCAGGACACCTGGGTGGCTCAGCGGTTAAGTGTCTGCCTTTGGCTCAGGGCCTGATCCTGGAATCCCAGGATTGAGTCCCAGATCGGGCTCCCTGCATAGAGCCTGCTTCTCCCTCTGCCTGTGTCTCTGCTTTTCTCTCTCTCTCTCTCTCTCTCTCTGGCTCTAATAAATAAAAGTCTTCTAAAAAACAAACAAAAATATGGGATGCCTCACAGATTTTCTTAGGACCATGCTAACTTTTCAATTTAAAATTCTTAATTTTAAATTTTTTTAAAGATTTTATTTATTTATTCATAGAGACACAGCTAGAGAGAGAGGCAGAGACACAGGCAGAGGGAGAAGCAGGCTCCATGCAGGGAGCCCGACGTGGGACTCCATCCCGGGTCTCCAGGATCACTCCCTGGGCTGCAGGCGGTGCTAAGCCGCTGCGCCACCGGGGCTGCCTAAAAATTCTTAATTTTAAATTTTAAAACTGCTCCAATTTTAATAAATGTAAAGTGAGATTCAGATGGCTGATAAGTTTAAAGCTGTACAACCTTCCTAATGATCAGTAAAAAGTGAAAACTACAGGATACAAATGTTCTCACAAGAGGACAGCAGATTTAAAAAACTGACAATACCAAATATTGCACTGCTGGAACCATGGATAATGGTCATCTACTACTGGGGACACATAAATGAAAACTGTCTAGAACTGTCTGCTAAAGCTCATCATACTATAACATGTGTTACATGGAACTGTTGGTCTCACTTCTTCTCTGTATGGATATTGTATCTGTACACCTTACCATGGAGTGTAGGTGTACTTACACCTTATAGGGCATGGAGTATACTTACCCATTATTTGATTTTTAAGCTTGATCATATGACCTACCTTGGCCAGTGGAATGCCAATGGATGTGATAGGAGGCATAAAATATACATGTCCAATGGGACGCATGCTCTTTGATTCTTTTATCACCATAAAATTATACCCTGAGATACCCACTGGTTTCAGAAGATAAATACTAGTTTAAAGGCAAGACATTCCAACTAACAGAGGTGAGGGAAAAATAGGTTTTTACCAGATTTGGGGCAGTCTGTAATAAGCATTTGCATGCATCAAGAATATATACACATGTGCACAAAAGACAAATGAAAATTTGTAGAAGCCTTATTCATACAATCTCTAAACTACAAACCCCAACTTCATCAGTGGTATAATATATAAGTGAATTCTATTTCACTCTATAGTGGATTATTTTTATGTGAAATTTAGACAACTAAGCATCCAACATAACTGAATCTTAGAAACCATTTTGAAAAAGCTAGACATGTTTCCATTTATGGAAAATGGAAAAACAAACATCGAAGCTAAACTGTATTTATTGGAAAATCCTTAACCAGGGCGGATATTATTTGGATATTTACTTCCTGATAAATCATTCAATTTTTTTATTTGTATTATACTTTATTTTTAAAAAAGTTTCTGATAAGGGAATATTTTAAGCTCAAGTATAAAGAGGTAGAAAATACCTAGTTCTAGGTCCCTGATTGTTCATTTTGTTTAAGGTAATATAAGTAGAGTTAGGGGGTCTCTGGAAAAAGACGTAACTCTCTTGACACAATAGTCCTATTAGGCCCCTAGCCATTTTGTGATCTACGCCTAACCCATACTAGTTGCCCAAAGAACATTTCTTGCAGAACTTCCTGGGATATACAAAATAGACCCTGGTGGATAATGATTTTATGAGAACAAAATAATGTGAGGACAAACACCCACTATCAGGCCAGGAGATAGCCTAATCATATCAGAGAAAATAAATCAGTGGTCAAACTCCCAGTGCTGGATCAAAAGTAAGGATTGACCTGATACACATTCTTGAGTTACCTTTGCAGAATTTAAACCCCTTAGAAGACTCAAATACCACATCAACTAAAGACAGGATTGATGATGTTGACTCTTGCTGTCCATCATGACTTTGACCTGGACTAGCACCTTAAGCTGACTTTTCCCCCAATTCTATTCTGATCTCCCTCTCCATTGGGCAAGCCCCTTCATGAATATGTATGTACCCTCAGCTTAAAGCTGCCCTAGTTTTATTGCTCAAGGAGACACTGCTTTGGGAAATCTCTGATGTTCTCATTTACTTGTTGCAAGTAAAACCCCTCATTTTTCTGCTCTTTGGCTTTCTTTGGCTCCGTTGGATCCTTTGGCTTGACACCCACCAAGAGGGAGACCCAATTTCAGTTACCAGTAGCACAATATTTGCACAAAAGTAAATGAGGACTTCATTTTTTCATGATCCTTTTTCCTTTGTATCAATTTTATCTCATGTACGAAATGACAACTTCAAAGATATTTAACCTTCATATTAAATAAATTCTGACAATGCTGACAAATATGGATTACAGAGATGGAAACAGAATGGTGCCAAAGGATCTTTCTGTCCAAAATATCTTTCTCATTGGCCTGGCATGATGCCCCAAATTCTACCCCTCTGCTTCATTCTCTCTAGTTAAGAAAGCCATTTTATTTCCAGGAACTCTCTATTAAAATGCAATAAAACTACAGGAGAGGTAAAATATTAAGCTATTATCAAGCACAAACACGTTACTCTGATATTACTTCTGCACAAAATTAGCTGTCATGAGAGAAAGCAGAAAAGCAGGGCCCAGGGGGAAGATCAGAAGGGATGATAAAGAGGAAGGATGGGGAGGGAAAGCTGCTAACAGTTGTGGGCAGATACCGAGAGTGTCAGGTAAGCAATGGACTTGCAGGAGGCCTGCAGGCACTGGAGGACCAGAAAGGACCCTAGGTTGGGGCAACAGCCTGCTGAAAACAAATGGGTACATAAGAGGAAACAGTTCATTCTCCTTCCTCCTCAAAACTGATGACAAAATGAAGTTCTGCTCCCCAAGCTTGCTAACAACGAAACTATATTATATATATATATATATATATATATATATATATATATATATATATACACACACACACACACACTATTCACAATGCTAGTCTTGCCTCTTGTGAAGTTGAATAATCTTTCCTATGTCAGCCTCTCTCTGAATCAGAGCTGCAGAAAGGAAATTTCTACTACAGGAGGAGGATGAAGAGGGGTATTTTGAGGACAATGGGCTAAAGTTCACAAACTCTTCTGTACAGACAAGTCTCCTCAGGATCTAGTTGAGGGGCACATTCTGATTCAGTAGGTCTGGGGCCAGGATTCTGTATTTCTAGTAAATATACCCAGGCAACTGGTCCAGGATGAATAGCAATACTACCAAACAGAAATAAAACATGAGGGCAGCCCGGGTGGCTCAGCGGTTTAGCGCTGCCTTCAGCCAGGCTCCATGCTTCTCCCTCTGCCTGTGTCTCTGCCTCTCTGTCTCTCATGAATAAATAAATAAATAAAATCTTAAAAAAAAAAAAAAAAAGACAAGAGCCATCCACAAGATTTAATGTTTCTGGTATCCATAGGAAAACAAATGAAAAAAAAAATCTTAATGTGTTATTTAACTAAAAATTTAAGATATTTGGGATCCCTGGGTGGCGCAGCGGTTTGGCGCCTGCCTTTGGCCCAGGGCACGATCCTGGAGACCCGGGATCAAGTCCCACGTCGGGCTCCTGGTGCATGGAGCCTGCTTCTCCCTCTGCCTGTGTCTCTGCCTCTCTCTCTCTCTCTCTCTCTGTGTGACTATCATAAAAAAAAAGAAAAAAAATTAAGATATTTAACTGTGTAAGCAATATAAAAAAACACAAGAGATATTATACCTTTTCCTTGTAGTTTCTGAAAATGTATTTCACACAATAAGATAAGATCTTGGTTTAGGCCAGTCACATATCAAGGGCACCACAGCCCCATTGGCTCATAGTTACTGTATTGGCCACAGTAAATCCAGAGAAAAGAATATTCTGGAATATTCTGTCATTCATTAGCAGCCTTTTTTTTTTTTAATTATAGAGGAACAGATGTGAATTTAAAATATAAGTGACTGTATATTAACTATAGGATTTAAAATAAAGTAAAATAAAACACAAGTGAATGATGGCCTTAATTGTGTTCAAACCACTACTATTAAATGGTATCTTATCAGTGTTCTCCAGAAAAACACAGTATGTAATACTTTTATTTTTTTTAAGATTTTTTTTCTTTATTTGAGAGAGAGAGAGAGAGAGAATCTGAAGCAGACTGCCTGCTGAGCATGACACCTGATATAAGGGACTCAATCTCACAACTCTGAGATCATGACCTGAGCTAAAACCGAGAGTTGGATGCTTAACTGACTGAGCCACCCAGGCTCCCCAGTATGTAATATCTTTAAATAACATCCTATTTACACCTTTAAGTTGCATCTTAATATGTGATTAATTTTAAAGAATTGGCCAATTCAATTATAGAGACTGAGAAGTCCCAAGACCTGCAGTTGGTAAGCTGCAGACTGATAGTGTATATTGTAGTCCAAGTTCAAAGGCTTGAGTAACAGAACAGCCCAAAGCAAAAGTTACAGTTCAAGGGCCAGAAAAGACCATTTCTCCAGCTCTCCAGGCAGGCAAGATTCTCTTTTACTCAGCTTTTGTGTTCTAGTCAGATATTTAAAACTGATTGGAAGAGGCCCACCGATGTTGGTAAGGGCAGTCTGTTCTACTCAGTCTAACTTTAGACCTTAATCTCACCTAGAAATACTCGTGCAGACACACCCAGAACATTTGACCAAATGTCTGGGTACCTGATGGCACAGTCAAGTTGATACAAAATTAACCATCACATTTCCCTTTGAAGCCTTCCTATACTTGCCCAATGAGAAACTTTATACCCCATCCCAGGCTCTGTAATACCTGCCAAATAGCTCTATTAAAGCACTTTAACCATTCTGTTTAAATAGCTTTCTTAATCTTAGCTATTTGAAAGCCTAGAATCTGATTTATTTATCTTTGTATATGCATTTTCTATCATTGGGACAGGCACATAAGTGGTCAATAAATTCAGTTTACCTTCTGTGTGTAGCATGCTGCCCAGTTCTCTCAGATATATAGCTTACTTGTACATCACACTGTATACATAGCAATATACCCAATTTAAATATGAAAAATAAACCCCAGAGGTATTAAACTTTACAAAGCTCATGAAGCTAGTAAGAGGTGGTTGGAGACTAAACTTGGTCTGCTAAACACTAGAAGCTGTTTTTATTTTGCCGCACTGGTTGTTTGTCAAATATTATTCAAATGCATAAAGGGTTTTATATTGAAGATTAAGTCCTGCTTCTTAAATGAATTGAGTGAATACATAACTCCCAAAGCTGGTCCAATCTTAATACTCAAATATAGAGAGCTGAGTCTTTGATGAAACTACATTTAGTAAAAGACAAAAACCACCACCACCACCACCCAGCATAGTGGGCAATTGTTAAATTTATGGTCACTGTGAATTTTTCAGACCCTACATTCCATGACTGAAATAGAAGCAGCAACCCACTTTCCCAGCTGCCTTTGCAACAAGGCTACAGACATGTGACCTAGGTTCTGCTAAGAAGATGTATCCAATCAAACTCTTGATTCAAATATAAACCACAGGTGGGTGCCTGTGCCATAGGTATTTGAGTTTCTGGGAGTATGATAGAGCATGGAGAACACCATGTCCATGCATAGAGGCAGTAATACCAGCTTCATTACTTAACTGGTGCAACCACAGAATTTAGGCCTCATTCAGGATGCATACACTTGTAATTTACTTCACTATATCCCCTACTGATTATGTGAATGATGTATACCTAAGTTCTTTCTAATTTAGGGCACCTTCAAGGCATCCTGTGGAAGGGACTACCCGCACTTTCAAGAGGACTTGAGGTTGGCCACCCACCAGCTTGGCTCTTCTAGTGAGATAACCCGGCACTGATCCCCCTTCCTTCTTAGAGGATTCTACACCAGGCAAGATTTAGTTTTCTCATCTTGTCCACAGCAGCAGTTCTCATTTAGAGTCTAGGTGTTACCATCAAACATCTGGTCTCCATTTACCTTTTCACTACTCAGTGGGAGCAGCCTAGTGTTTCAGAGCTATGCATTAGAGCAGAAGACAAGAGCACACAGCTGCTGACTGACTTTTATAGTACATAATTTACATTTCAGCTTCTCCCTTCTCAGGCACTGAATGTAGAAGATATATGCCAAGTCTGGAGGCTGTGTGATTGGCACATGTCCCTCCGTACTTGGTTAGGTGCTTACAGATGTGTGTCTCTTTTCCCACCTCCTCCTCCTCCTCTCTCTTTTATGTCCCATGTCATGGTTGACTTTTGGAAAAACAGTGTTTGAGAGACAAACTGACCTGAAGTTACTACCTGTCTAAAAGTTCACTTTGTTCCTTTCATTTATACCAGACATGGCAGATGATGATAATCTTATAAATCATATATGTCATCACGGGTTTCATTCATTCAAAAAAATATTTTGACCACTTTCTACATATTTTGTTCTGGGGAATATTAAAACATATATCCTCACTGCCCTCACATGTTTTTTAACCTAAAAGGGGAAAACTTAAATACACAGTGATAAATACTCAAGTACAATTTTATTAAGTCAAAGTGTTTCCATCAACTCTTGAAAAATAGTGATTTTGAAGGGGTTCCCCTCCCCCTAAGAATGTTCCACTTTGGCATATGGATTATTTTGAGCTGAAGGTTCAAATTCATTTTCCAAACTTACTTCCATTCACTGCTGTGCATCCTGTATTCTAAGAACACTGGGCTAGTTTTTGCTAAGACATGCCTTTTTCTACATCTCTAGTATGCAAAATACTGCTCATGCCTTAAGGCCCAACACAAGTATTATCTACTTTGTAAGGTTTCCCTTACCTGTCCTTTTCTGAATAATTAACAATTCTCTTCAGCTACTCCAAACCAATTTTCCACACCTCTATAAAAACACTTAACTTTTACTTCTGCTCTGAAGAGTCTTCATGACTGAACAATAGAAGCTGAACCATAACACTCCACTACTTTGATCTGTTCATATTAATTTGAAATTCGAGATGCAGGATCACATTTTTGAAAAAAAAATACCGTAGATTATATATGGTATAGTTCCAGATGGTCCCATTTCCCCTCAAACTCCAATGTGAAAGAAACGACCTGGAGTTGTGAAAAACAAAGGTGCAGACGTAAGGAAAAGGGAGGATAGGTAATATATTTAGGTGCATATGTGCACCTCCCCCTCACCTACAGCTAGGGGAAGCGTTGGGATATTTGTAAGGCAGGAGAGGATGTTTCTACCAGAGAGCTAAAAATCAAGCTGTCCAACTTGGAAAATTAAGGACATGTTTCAAAACCAGAGATGGCCCAGATAATTATGAAGCGATTTAGGAGAAGAAACTGGATGAGAAACAGTACTTGGCCCACGGGGACATTGGAGATTTTATCAGGAGATGTGAAGGTTTTAATTTCACTTCTTTCAAACTTTAGAGATGATTTGCAAAAGATACAAAAGACAATATATCCAGAAAGACGACAAAAGCAATGTATAATGCTGATGAATGGCAAAAACATCAGAATTTCTCCTTTTTCTTAGAACTGTATTGAGAATCAAAAGATAAAACTAACATTTGTGAAGAGAATGAAATCCTAAGATTGTGATCAGATTTTAAAGCAGTATGTTGCTACTCCAGTGGAGTGCAAATCTGTTTTAGATTAATGACATTTTAGGCTTCTACAAAGTATATGAATGGCATTTTGAACCATTGCTGTGCAGGGAAATGGGATTCAGATGGATGTTGGACTTGCAATCTCAGTTGATAAAATGGAGAAGTATAGACTGGGCCCAAATATGATTGAAGGGATTAGTAAATGTTCAAATTACTCTATCCACAATGATAAATGGTAAACCATTTCAGTACATATGAAGTTTTCTAGTAGTTTTCTCTATACTCTGTCATTTGCCACAACACATTTTCCATTTTTATTAATAGTTTTGATGAAGGTACAAAATACTATTCACATGGAGAGATGGTTGAAAATAGAGATAGCAAATATTGTAAATGGCAGAATAGGTTATGCAAAAGGTCATTGACAGGGTTGAAAAAATGGATTGTTTTTTAATAGGACAACATTCGCTGGGGATGGATATAATTTTCTGAGTATATTTCCTATCTCTCTTAATGTCTATGGACAGCATGAGGTTTGAATTCAGTTTTATAAGCTATCTGAAAATTTTTCTATTGACAAGGATCCTATCATGAGTTAAGGAAATAAAGTATTTACAAAAACTGGGCAGAATCTCTTGGTTTGTAGCAGGTTAGAATTAGAAAGGTACAAATGTTTCCATTTATTTGGGACAAGGAGTTAAGAACACCATATTCTCTACTGGTCAGGCCATAAATTAACTATTTTAGCTATTGCAGTGGGATACCATTCCAAGTGAGATATTGATAAACTGATGTGTACAGGGAGGAACAGGAGGATGGTCTGAATTTGAGATCTTACTACAGAAGAGATTAAGGAATAGAGGATGTTCAGACTGGAGAGGAGAAAGGTCATGCAGTAGATGTTTAATATTTTTGAATATTTTAAATGCTTTCATGTGGACAAGAATTAAACTCTTTTGCATGTGTGGTTTTAAGGGAGGAGAAAGAAGACAAAGTGGTTAAAGGACAAGGAAAAAATAAGAGCTGACTAGAAGGGAAAAACCATACAGGTAAGGAAGAATTGCAAAAAAAAAAAAAAATAGGATGAATTTTCTTGAAAGAAAATACATACATACAGGTAAACATGGGTTATAGTCAAAAGAAAATGCAGTACATCAGGTTCAAACAAGAAATTAGATATAACTTCCCAGCTTAAGACTACTCCATCTCCTTGAGGAGGAACCACAGAAACAGATGAGTGAAATGGCCATAAGGACATTTGGGAATATAAATTGAATGAGCAATAAATAGTACTTACTCCATAGGGCATTTGGGATTTTATCTGGAGGCTTAAAAATTTATTATCTTTTAAACTTTGTTTCTCTTTGTTACACATCTTCTCATTACAGCTTTTTTTTTTTAAATCTTTTATCAAAGGTCTATTCTTCAGTTACCATGGGATTGAATTTTTTTTTTCAATTTTAGATTTGACAAAATTAAGAAAACCAAGAATCCCTTTCTACCTTTCCTGCTATGTAGGTACACATACAATAGGACTGAAATTTCAGAACTTCAGTAGGAAGAAATAATTCAAGAAGGATTCCTTCATATCAAAGGTAATTTTTAGAAATACCCAAATATTGCTGACAAAGTATCACCCCTCTTCCTGAAGATAGACCTCAAGACATGAAGGCATGAATAAGAACAAATTGGCTTCACCTTCCAGCTTAGCCCTTGTAGAGACTAGTACATCACTGAACCACTAGAGGAAGGAGTATTCTGAGCCACTTGAGATAGAAATCATGATCTAATATCTGTGGAAGGAAGAATACTACCCCCCCCCCCCCCCATCTAGCTGCATAGGTATGGATTCTCAGAACCTCTAAACACATTATTGGGCAAGAGGACATTAAGGTTACAGATGGCTTTGACATTGCTAATCAACTGACCTCAAGATAGACTCATTATCCCAGATTATCCAGACGTGCTCAAGATAATCACAGGACCTTTAAAGAAAAAGAGGCCAAAGGGAAGAATCAGAGAAAGACTTAACTAAGGAAGCAGGGCTGGAGAGAGGCCGTGTTGCCAGCTTTGAGAATGGAGGAGAGCCACAAGCCAACCAATGTAGGCAGTCTGTAGGAGCTGAAAAAGGCAAGGAAACAGATTCTTTCCTGGAGACTCCAGAAGGAAATGCAGCTATGCTGATGCCTGGATCTCAGCTCAGTGAGACTTCTATCAAAATCCTGATCTGGCTGAGTGAAGTAAGTCAGTTGGAGAAGGACAAACATTATATGTTCTCATTCATTTGGGGAATATAAATAATAGTGAAAGGGAATATAAAGGAAGGGAGAAGAAATGTGTGGGAAATATCAGAAAGGGAGACAGAACATAAAGACTGCTAACTCTGGGAAACGAACTAGGGGTGATGGAAGGGGAGGAGGGCGGGGGGTGGGAGTGAATGGGTGACGGGCACTGGGGGTTATTCTGTATGTTAGTAAATTGAACACCAATAAAAAATAAATTTAAAAAATCCTGATCTGTAGAAATTTACAACAAATTTGTATTGTTTTAAGCCATGATATTTATAATTTATTATTAGCAGAAAGAGAAAACTGGAACATCCAATCATAACCTTTATTTAGGAAACAAAGAACATATTTAAAATAGGATTTCACTTCAATGCAGTTTTAAAGAAGATTTGCCAATGCTAGATTTCCCCTCATTTGCATAAATATGACATCTTTGAGTGAAAACACTAGGACCTCAGAATACCTTGAGTGTAATAGAGTTGATTTGTTTTATCCCTTCAAAATGAAACCTCTTAATATAGTAGAGGAGAGCCTCAGTTTTCCCCTAGCAAACATTCACTAAATCAAAACGAATTTCTTCTATGCTACTCACATCTACTTTGACTTCCATTTTGTTAACCCTGATGCCGAGGTCTATAATAATTTGAAAGGAAAGAAGCTCCAATTCTTTGGGGGTTTACTCTGCTTAGCCAGCTAGTAAATTAAAGACTTGAGATTAACACTTTTGTCTTCCTGATGCTAATTCTAATTCTTTCCCTTTATCATTTTCAATTTTTTTTTCATCAGTGATCTATGTAGAGATACATTTTGATGTTGTTCCCATGGACTTAACCAATATCTTAAAGAATGTTCATTATAGTCTGGAATAGTGTGCCTTATGCTCCACTTTGAAAAATCTCTCACACTCCCCCACCTCCCAAGATCCTCACTAGGGCCTCCTTTTGTGGCAACAGATTTTCTTTCTCTGATGCCTCTGTGTCCCATTCAGCACATTAAGAGGAAGATCTGGGTATGATACAGACTGCTTCCCTCTCTGCCAAGATACCTCTTTTCAACTGCCAAGAGCAGTACAGAGTCCTTTAATCATCAGTAGTGATGACTATTTTGCTTAGTCTTGAAAACTTTTCTGCTTAAAACACTGTGCATTTATGAAAAGCGCTTTCATGTCAGGCTACTATTTATAAGCACACCTTTGAGATTGGAGAATTCTTTAGAATAGGGTCTATAAGAGGAGATCCAATTATTAAATTTTTCCCATTCCTGTGACCTAGGCCTGACTCAACATGCCTATCACAGGGAGACACACCCAGCAGGTCAGGTTTTCCTGCCCTGCTTAAAGCTTAGCTCATTGAGAACTGTGGCTAGAGAGGCTTTGTGAAAACATGACCTACAATCCTTGTGCATTATGGTATTTCCAGTACCTCAAGGGGTGCTATAAACATTTAAGACTTTTCAAAAGCTTTTGTTTTTATTGTTAGCATGAGCCATGTAACGGGACTTAGCAATAAGCAGATTTAAATCTATTGGGAAACTTCAAATGCCCCCCTCCCGTGTGCCCTGAGCTTTCTGGGAAGTACAATTAGTCCATTTTGCTGACTCCGGACTTTGCTCTTACACTGATCTTCCCTCTGGAATGCCCTTGTACCACCTCTGCTTCACAATTCAACCTCACAGACTCTGGCTAAGTACTTCCTCTTTTTCATGAAACCATTCACTAGATCGAAGAAGTAATTGCCCTTTGCCACTCTCACTCCTTCATTATCCTTTGTTGTAAGGTTTTTCACATTGCACTACTGTAATTATTAATGTTGTCTATTATCTCTCTATTAGATCATTAGATCTGCAGGCTCTGTGACTGTCTTCATGTTTGCCTGTCTCCACAGCATTGACCATGCTAACTGGGTGACAGAATGGAAATCAAACTACCAAGAGAGGGGTCAGGGAAAAGCCTATTGTACCAGAATCTAGAAAAATTATCATGTGTAGCCCTAAGATACCTTAACTGTGTGCCCTTAAACAAATCTCTGCAGTCCTCTTAAGACTCCACTTCCTTGTCTAGCAATTTCTGCTATAAGGTTTTGTAAATGCAAATTTGTTTCAAAGCAATTGATACATTAGGGGATCATTTGAACACAAGTTTCTTCTTTTTAAACACAATTTGGTCCTTGAGAAACAGGTGAAAGAACTTGACCTATATGAACTGAGTAAAAATATAACATGTTTACACACACACCCTAGCTACACCTCAACACACCATGTATTATGAGCCTCACTCATGCACATTGGGTTATTACTACTTTCTGTCCACATTCAGATCACTTTTCTTCCACAATGTCCCTATAAGCTACAATTCTTGTAACACCTACTTCCACAAGCACCTTTGGATCTTTTTCCAAAGAAAATTATCATAGTACTTATATTATAACTATGTATAAATGCCTTATTAGGTTCCTATCGTATTAAGGTTTTAATAGGTCATTGATGAAGTTAAAGTGTTGAGCCTCTTTTTTCCCCCCATAAACTCATTTTCCAGTTAGTATAACTTTATACAGCATGGTGATTTTTAGGAATGTATGTTTAATTTAGAACTGACTAGATAAGGGAACCTGGGTAACTCAGTAGGTTAAGTATTGGACTCCTGATTTCAGCTCAGGTAATGATCTCAGGGTCATGAGACAGACCCCTGGCATCTGGTTCTGTGCTCTGTGGGGAATCCGCTGAAGATTCTCTCTACCCCTCTCCCTGCTCACACACATGCTCTAGAATAAATATATTAATCTTTAAATAAGAAAAAGAACTGACTATATATAAAATAGAAATTTATATAACCTCCCTATTTCATACTTTATTGTAATATGCTTATGTAATATCAAAGTGCTTTGAAATGTTAGCATTACAACAAGCTTCTGTTAATATGTCCTCCCCTTTCTCAGGCTTGCCTATGTTTATAACTGCCATTATTGTGGTGGATTCTGTAAAGTGCTTGCATGCACTCTCTTTCTCTTCTTCCTATTCTTGGATCTGTTCTCTATTGCTATTTAGCAGTTAACACAAACTTAGCAGCTTCAAACAATATTGTTATGGACAGAGCTGTGGTCTTTCAATATTCTTATGTTGAAGCCCTAACCTTCTCTGTGAGACTCTATTTGAAGATAAAGTCTTTTAAGGAGGAAACTAAAATTAAATGAGATCATAAGGGTAAGGACCTACCTAGATAGGATTGATGTTCTTTCAGAAGAGACACCAGAACTCTTTTTAAGCACGTGTGCACACATGCGCGCGCACACACACACACGAAAGGCTAGTGGAGACACAATGAGAGGGCAGCCATCAGCAAGCCAGGACAAGTGGCCTCACCAGAATGAGCCCTGCCACCACTTTGGATATTGGAATTCCACCCTTCAATACTGAGGAAAAATAAGTTTTGTGGTTTAAGACACCTGGTCTGTGGGATTCTGTTATGGTAGCAAACAGGCAAATACAAATGTCCATATATTAATTCACAGTTCCTGTTGGTCAGAAGTCTGAGTATAGCACACTTTCTATTACAGTCTCATATGATTAGAATCAAGAGATAAGCAGAGTAAGGTTATAATCCACAACTTTGCATCCTCTAACAAGTTCACTCACATCATTGACAGAATTCAGTTCCTTGCAGTTATTGGACTGATATCCCAGTTTTCTTGCTAGCTGCTGACCAGAAGTCATTCTCAGTTCCCAGAACCCACCCACCTGCCCCTGCACCTCTGCAGCCCCACCACATGGTCCTCTCAACACAATGCCTTTTGTTTTGCCAAAAGGAGAATTTCTGACTTCTTCGTCTCTGACCTCTAAACTCTAAGGGTTTATCTGATAATCTCCCTTTTGGTTGACAGACTTTATTGTAAATAGGACTTAAACCCAGCTGATTAGGAAAGTTAAGACATTGGAGAGATACCTTCACATTTGTCAAGTCATGTAACATTTTCATGGGAATGACATCCTATCACTTTTGCCATAATCTAGTCATCAGAAGTTACAGGCCCCTCCCACACTCAAATTGAGGGGATTGCATGAAGACATTAGTCATTGAGATCATCTTGCAATTCTACTTACTGTAAAGGAACCTTCAGTATGTTCAGAGCAGCAGTGTTCTGATACTTACTAGTCCCCTGATATTCTCTTGCAGGTAAGGACAACAATAGGAAGGACTTATGTCAATATCCTAGATGAGGCTTCCAGGAAACCATTTTAAATGGGGGAAGAATGGTCTTAACATCCATTTTATCCTTTGATGTATACCCTTCTGTCTTGAATGTATGTGTAATGTCTAGATTTTCTGGAGCTACCTTTTGTTCATAAAGATTATAACAGGAAGGTGGAATAGAAATTCACAAGAATATTGGGCCCAAAGTCCCCTTAGCTGTCACCATTTCTGGGTTCTATGCCTCCAGTACTTTTTATATGAGAACAAATCATTTTCTGATTAAGCCCTGTAAGTCTCTATTATCATAGCTAAATAAAATAGAACTGGTAACACAATCAAGAGTAGCTTCCCCCTGTGGCAGTACTCAGAAATATTTCCATTAATATTCCTTCTTCCTAACACAGTTCACTTCAAATAATTCAAAGAATGTAAATTCCCTTATGTACTTCCTAAGGCTTTAGAGAAATAAAAAGCTCATGCTTTTAAGCAAATATTGTATAACCTTTCTATGGGAGGGAGGAGTCACAATGTAGGGTAGTAAGTAAGCAGGGAAAATAAAACAGGGATAATCACATACAATTCTAGATTATTTTGTCTCTAGTCTTCAACGCTTTACAACCAATGCTTGAGATAATTCTATCTCACTTTATTCAAACTGGTTTCAAAGCCTGCTGTGATTAACTCTTGGTAATCAAAGACTTAGAATATGAAATTTGATTGTAAAAAGGAGATATTTTGCAAATGAATTTTTTTATAAAGTTGATTCACCAAAATGAGATAAATTGGCTATTAACAATTTACAATAATCAATATACAATAGATAACTGTTTTCTATTTCTATATACAGAAGCAATTGTTTATAACAATATCTTAAATATCCACAATAAAAGTTTCTGTCATCTGAGATTAGAAGACCATGTTTTGAGGCTACGAGATTAAGGTCTGAAAGGATAATGAGAAAACAGTGTAACAAACATATCTATTTTCCCCATTATGAGGGATTCACTCTATTACCCTAAAATCCCATGTTGGCAGTGATGGCACTGCCCAACTCTATGGCAGTGATATAAAACAAAACTATTAGTGTTAGTTTTCTCAAGATGGGAAGACGATGGTGGCGGAAGTTTTGAAGCTTCTTCAATCTCCCCCATCCCCACACAAAAATAATCTCTCAGGGCAAAACCATAATCTAATTTGCAAAGTATCTCATCTACCCTAAAGAACTACAAGGCTTAGTTAAGGTTGACATCTGTGCAGGAGAAAACTGAGGTAATCAACATGAGGCCTGATGAATCTGAAAAGTTTAGTAATGCCAACTAGCACACACTCAAAAGGTCAGACAGGCCACCTGGATAACAGCAGCTGAAAGTGGGAGCAATTTACATACTTCAATAGCCGAAGAGGGCAAGGATACTCAGGAAGCATGAACATAGAGTAGACTATTCCCCCCAAGTACTTACAAAATTAAGCAGCTTTCTTCCAGAAACAAGTTCTAACGGGGATCCCTGGGTGGCTCCGCAGTTTAGCACTGCCTTGGGCCCAGGACATGATCCTGGAGTCCCGGGATCAAGTCCTGCATTGGGCTCCTTGGATGGAGTCTGCTTCTCCCTCTGCTTGTGTCTCTGCCTCTCTCTCTCTCTCTGTCTCTGTCTCTCATGAATAAATAAAATATTTAAAAACAAAACAAGTTCTACAATAGAAGAAACTTGGGTGGAAAAAACTATTAAGCATGACAGGATTAATAGAGACAAAGGGAAAAAAGTTTTAGATAAAAAGTTTTAGGTAAAAGTAAGGGAACAAAGAGGCATCCAGAAAATAAGCTCCAAATAGAAAAAAAAATGTGCTTTATACCTGTAAAATGAGAAGAAACTATTCTAAACAGTGCTTCTTGATGGAAGTTTGGGAAAATATTTCCTGTAAAAATTTCTAGCAAGATTGAAGTTAATTTCTATACAACCAAAAAAAAAAAAATACCCATGTAGAAGAAAAGCAGGCTAGAAAGCCCACCAATTGGAAAGGTTACTAAATATGTGAGTTAAAATGCATTAAGAAAATACAAAGTAACAAATCAGAATTAGGAGAACTGAAAAGTAACATGATAGAAAATTACAAGTGTCAGAAATAAAGGCTAAGCAGAAAAGCACATAAAAGTAAGTAAATGTCATGCCTTGGTTATAATGGAAGATTAATATTTTTAAAGGAAATAATTAAAAATTAAAATGATTTAAGTACAAATATGCCAAACAGGCAAAGAATTTCCAAACTATTAATAGTAGCCTCTAAAGGAAAACAGACAATATTAAAAACTATAATTCAAGAGGATTTCTGAGATCAAAACCAATTTGAAACTACATATTAAAAAGATTGTGAACCTGAGAAATCAACCCAGAATCATCACTAAGACAAAGCCTCATAAGATCATTGGACTTTATAAAACAAAACAAACAACAACAACAAAAAAAACAAAAAACAAAAAAACAAAATGTTCCTGGGCATGCAGGCAAAAAGCAGTAATAAAAAATAAAAAGATTATTAGAGTGTCATCATACTCCCTAGAAAGCTGTATTATATTTTCAGATACTTAAGGATGTGAACCAAACTTTCAAGTATAAAGGCATTAGAAACACTATCATCAGCATGCCAAAACTTAATGTTGTTTTGATAAGCTCTATCTTAAGAATATACTGATGGAGGACCTTCAGGTGTTCCCAAAACTGGAGAAATGGATATAAATGGTGATAAACATTATTTCTAAGTTATATTGGGAATTGTATCTACATGAGGTAGCTTATATAATGGCCTTATGTTCAGACCACAGAGATACACTATGGCCATACAAAAAATTAAGATAATGGGGCCAGCATATGTGAAATGTTAAGTTTCAGTAACCATTTCCCAGTTCTGCTAACTACAAAGGCCTAGGAACATTGAAGCTCAGTAGCAATGATTATTCCTAGCACATAGGTTACAGTCTTAAATCATCATTTTGCATACAATTAACTAGGGCTTCTTTGAGAAATAGCTATATCAGGTTGTGTGGTGGGAAATGAACAACACATCCCTAGAACATCTTGTCTTAGCAGTTAAGAAAACTATCAGTGATTACTGGATATGTGTTCAAAAGACTCAGGAGTCAACTTGGAAAGGCTCCCACTGGCAAAAAAAAAAAAAAAAATACAATATAAACCTCACTAAGAACAATGATTGCAATGAAATAAGATCCATCAAATATGTTTAAATCTATAAATTGATGTAAAAATCTGGGCAGCCCGGGTGGCTCAGCGGTTTAGCGCCCCCTCAGCCTGGGGCGTGATCCTGGTGACCCAGGTCGAGTTCCATGTTAGGCTCCCTGCATGGAGCCTGCTTCTCCCTCTGCCTGTGTCTCTGCCTCTCATAAATAAATAAATAAAATCTTAAAAAAAAAAAAAAATCTAAATGATCACTTTTAGAGAATCAATTCATTTCTTGGAATACTAGTAAATAAAGGGAAAGACTCAAGCAAATATTTTGCCATCCCTGTACAAATCAAGTCACTGAGTAACCAAGTAGTTTGAGATTAATGCATTTAACTACACAATGCATAACATTAGAGGATACTTATAAATTTAAAGCCATAAATTCCTTGGAAACAAAGTGACAAAGGGGAGATCTATAGATTGTGGGATTATAAATCCTTGCATATAAAATCATATATACATATAAATATTTGGGGGGACTCGGGAAGATAAGGCTAAATTACAGTGAATTAGAGGATAAAATTACAAAGGCAAGTTCAGAAATGATTTCATAAGACAAGATTTCATATCGTAGAGCGGGTATAGGGAAAGCTTTTGGGTGACTGCTAAAGTTCAGTTTTCTTTCACAGGTGGTCATTACAAGAATGTTTTCCTTATAATTCATTCAGCTGTACCATGCTTTATGTATCTTCAATAAATAGCAATAAAAGTAAAGAAAACTAAAGTTGGTCATTTCTAGATCATTTATTTCTTTATGAAATAAGCCTTATTATATCATTCAATATTAATCCATTGAGCACATCTTTATTTCCATGAATTTAAGATACAAAGTTTGGATAGTTGTATGTAAATGTTCTTAAAATACTAATATTCTTTAAAATAATCATATTACTTTAAAATAATTTACTCTTCTAATGAATAGCATAAATATGTTTGTTACAGCAAATGAAGAAAGGATTCAGAAAATTTTTTAACTATAAACCTGAAAAATCAGGTCTCTGTGAAGCTCAGGTTCCTAAGTGGTTAAAATATGTAAGGATTAGGTATATCCTGTGAGAGTTGTGTGGGGATAAGATTCAACTGAAATGAAAGAGCAACAAGGCATTACTTTAATCAAGTATACTAATTTCCACCATTCCAAGTGATCTTCAAATTTTAATACAGTTTTGAAGATTTAGTATTTGTTCTAAAATATGAATTTGACACCAATAAGAGGAATGTCCATACAGAATCTCAAACTTACCTAAACACAATCTATGGCATTTCAATTTTCCATGTCTAACTCCTAAGGATTTTGGCTAAATATGTACAACCCAGTCAAACGTTATAAAAAATATTTAGAAAATGTAATAGTGTTTTTCAAAGAAGGAAAATAAATGCAAGAATTTTTGGTTCCATTTTTTAGTAAATTGATCTAGCCATATGAGTAGGTCATTTAAGACAAAATGGCCCAAATGGAATTTGTACTTAGTTTTCCTAGGGTACTTTGATGCCATCTTTGTGGGGATAGGAAGCAGACTTCTTCAAAGAGTTAAAATGCTTCCACTTTCAATACAAATGGAGTAGAAAAAGGGTCAGGCAACAGAAAGTTTGTCATTGGTGGAGTTTAGAGAAATTCAGCATGGAATAATCTCACAACCCACCCCTTCTTTCAACAGCTTGAATATTTCCATGGTCTTATTAAAGACAATTTCAGAAATGTTTTTCTGCATCACTGGATACCATTTTAGCCAGACTAAATCTTATGGAAATTTATGTTTAATTCTAAAACATGTTCCACCCACCACCCTATTCCAATTAAAGCATGACATTGACACATCTCATGCTCCCGCCTGATACACTGTTCAGAATCCACACGATTTCACATGCTGGTATCTCTCCAAACCAGGAAGACACTTTCACCTCTAATTTGCATGATGCATTCATTCTCAGATCAGTCACGTGATTAATGAGCATGTTGGAGAGTGTCCAGTTTTACCCACTCTGTCATGTATGCCTTATTCCCATCACCAGACTCAATTAACTCTCCCAGCTGTTGCCAAGTGGTTGCACTCAGTATAAATTATGCTTGTTCATTTGTTCCAGAAAACAATCACATCCACTGCAATTTAAAAATTATTTTCCATTGGTGGGGATAATTAATTGTTAAAAATGTGTTTCAGCAAGTATAGTATTTCTCCTTACTATACAAAGACCAAACCTTTCAACTATTCAATATTCAATATTTATTACACTCCAAACTTGTACTCCACAACCTTCATCTCTGCTCTCTGAATAAAAACACTGCAGATTGTAGAGAAATTTTCATAATAAGCTATTGCCGTCGAACTTGAATTAGGCTTCAGGACTCTACTAGAAGGGAATTAGTATAAAAAATGGCTTTATAATGAGGAAACTGAAGAGATAAGTTATTGTTTTCTCACTATCCAATTTTCCCCCTCTCACAACTCAATTGAACTTTGCACATTTTAATTCCTTGAACATTCAGCCACAATATGAAAATGAAGTTCTTTTTTTTTGTCCTCCATATCATCTCAATTTGATGACTTTTCCAATTCAGACATATCCAAAAGAGAAAGTATCCTATATCTTCCCTATTTCATTCATGTTGGGGCCCTTAATAATAATTACAAACTCTTGAAAATAATTTCTTTTTAAGATCATTTCATTTCAGTGGAAGTTCCAGGCTGTACTTCTGTTTCACAAAGGAGGAACAGTCACTGGGGCATCTAAGATTGCGTTATTTGCGGGTAAAATAACAGTTTAATTGAAGAACTTGAGAATTTTTTTTTTATTTGAAAATGCACCCATATGCACATGCAATCAGAGCTCTGGGCTGTGACTAAGTTTTATGGGAATAGAAAAAAAAATGCAGAGGTAATGGTGTGATCGAGAAGTTTCCACAGGCTCAGCTTTACATAATTTGGTGAGAAATATGGGAGAACATTGCTTTCCAAGAGATAACAGTTCCCAAGATACAATTCTGGGTGCTGGGGACACAGCACGGAGGTAGACGAGGTCTCTGTTTCTGTGATAAGACAATGAAACAAATCTATATCCAAGAAAAATAGCAGATATTGATAAGTGTGCTAAATAATTTTATAAGGTGGTATAATAGATGGATTCTAAAAAGGAAAACATTTATGATGATACTTGAATGACAGAAAGAATTTAGCCAGGGAATTAGGTAAAAAGATCTTTGGGTAGAACAACTAGTGGGTACAGTCACCAGAATCAGGATCGAGCTTGGGGTGTTCAAGGTATAGCATAAAGTTGATGCTATAGGACTGGAGAATAATGGGCAAGGGATAGGGTGGGACAGGATGCAGATCAGAATCACAGGACACAACTAAAGGTGCCAGACAGCAGGGTCACAAAGTTCAATATGAAGCAAGGGATGGAGAAGTCTTTCAGGCTGCTGGATGGAAGACAACAGACCAAAGTGGGGCAAGAGAAGAATCAAGGGGGCAGGGGAATTACCATCTCTACCGTAAATCACTATCTTTCCCCATTTCTGTTTTATTTCAAGCAAATTTATATCAAGGAGGACTTTGGTAAGAACAGAAATTAAGATTAGGCAAATCATTTTTATCCTGAAAATGAGCTATTCCTAGGTCTAACTGAAGAAATGTACGTTAAGCTCCACTGATATGAATTTGGTCCTTTTATCTCTGTTCACTCTCCACTCTACTTCCATGAATACTCCTTTCCTTCTACTAATCCTACAGTTATTTCAGGGTCAGCATGTTTTGTGTTCCTACCACTTTGAAAGTTCTCTACCTTCAAGAGATCATTTTGCTTTCTGCAACTTCTGAACAAATATAAGTGTCATTCCCTTGAAATATTCCATGGAGTGTTAATGGTTTCATTATACATTGACCCTGGAACAACACAGGGATGAGGCGTACCAACCATTCCCTGTGTAGTTGAAAATTGGCTTAGAACTTTCACTCCTCCCCCCAAAAAACTACTGTTGATTAGAACCCTTACCAATAACAGTTGGTTAATATATTTTATGTTAGGGGTACCTGGCTGGCTCAGTCAGAGCATGCAACTCTTGATCTTGGGGTTGGGAGTTTGAACCCCACGTTAGGTGTAGAGATTACTTAAAAATAAGATCTTTAAAAAATACATTTTGTATGTAACGTATACTATATTCTTACAATACATATTTTGTAGGTTTTGTTTTCTCAGGAATATCTAACATTGTTATTTTTGCTGTTATTTCTAGGCTATGTGTTTAGTCTGCCAGTTCTCAAATTGTTTCAAATCTCAAAAAATTTTTTATTTATTGAAAAAGATATCCCTATGCAAGTGGATCCATGCAGTTCAGACACTTATTGTTCAAGGGTCCACTGTGCTTTTATGTTTTAATAGATGTCCTCGATATTTTGATATTAAGTGAAAGATTGTATAAGTTATACATGGTAAGATATTAGGGTCAGAAGAGTTTTCTGGGATCTCTGATATTACTCCAGTGGCTATGCTTAGGTCTGCTTAACTTAGTCCATAACCTTGAACAGCATTAAAAAGAGTAGAGCTGTGAGCAACATCAGTTGTGAAAGGGTTAATATTAAAATTTAACGTTCTTTAATGCTCATCTCATTTCTTTCATATACAGTCTGACCCTGAAGTATAAATTACTGAGGACTGAGGATTATTCTGTAAAGGTCAAAACTATTTGTTTAAAATTTACTGGATTGCCAAGCAATGGAAAAATACCTTATTGCCTTTTCTGCCTTTTTTTCTTTGCTTCTATAAATCAAAATTAGCGTTTTTCAAATGGGAAAAGTAATATCTGTATGTGACCTCTCCAGAGCTGCATTCTAAACTCAAATTGATGTACAATAGAGCAGTCATATTTAACATATAGTACAGATCATTTATTTTGGGAGATTTGTATATCATACTTCTAAGGATACCAGAGAAAATTAATAAATTCAGATTTCAGTTAAACTTATGGAAATACAAATGGTTATAACTTTATTCCAATATCTCTTTTTCCCATTTCTGACTTTTGGAGTGTTATCTCCACTCAGTTTTTTTGGTTTTACTTTTAATACTCCATGCCAAGGATAATTCTGCTAAATATTTTATGTGTTTATATATAGTTAAGAGCATATATTTACAGGGTATGATTATAGAGATTTCTATTTTTAAAACAGGACTTTTGATAGTTAAATCACATATTATTTGACTCAGTCCTTATCACATCCCTATATTTTGATAAGACAGATAGATATTAACCATATTTTATGATTGAAGAGACTCTGGTCCCAAAAGGTTAAGTAACCTGCTAAAAACAGATAGTTGTGTGTTGGGGGGGGGGGAATCCATCACAGAAAGATGCCACAAACTTCTCAAAACCGATTTTATAAATATTTTAGTTATTCTATCACATAAATTCCAATGTGATTTGGTAATAAGCCATATAAGTGGGGGGAAAAAAACCATTACTACACCTTTTGTATATAAAATGCACTTCTCCAAACCAATCACTTGTTTTCCAGATGTCCAATCCTCTTTAAAAGTGAACATTGTATGTGCATGTGAGTACAGTGCACAATAGTCCTATTTTCCAAGATTGCAACATCATTAAAATAATGGCTATTCAAAATGATGGTTTTGAAGAAGCTCATGTGAAGCGCTGATTCTGGTACTTTTATTTACAAATTGTTACACTATGATGATGAACCAGTGCTTTTGTTTAAGAGCAAACTGAATAGGTGATATAGCTAGCATGCATGTGTGTAATGAATATAAATATGTGTCATTTTCACTTTTCCTGTGCTACTTAGTGATATAGTGTCTGGGGACAAGGACTAAGAAATACTGCACTTGTAGTTTGATTCCCAGTGGGGAGAATATTAATCTTTCATTATCCATTGACAAAGTTTGTTGCTCCTACTACTTGTAGATGAGCACAGAAAAAGAAAACACAACTCTAACAGTAGAGCACACAATCATTTGGGGCCAAGACAAGCAGGGATATTTGTTATACTGCCATTTTTTTAAAAAATTTATTTATTTATTTATGATACAGAGAAAGGGGGGGCAGAAGGCAGAAACATAGGCAGAGGTATAAGCAGGCTCCATGCAGGAAGCCCGATGTGGGACTGGATCCTGGGACTCCATGATCACACCCGCAGTCAAAGGCAGATGCTCAACTGCTGAGCCACCCAGGTGTCCCATAGAGCCATTTTTTAAAAAACATTCCTGTACCATAACTGTTTTGTTTTGCATTAAAAAGACCCAAAGCATTGGGCTTTTTGGACTCATTTGGCTCTTTCATGGCTATGACTTTAGTACTGTAAGAATGACTATCAGTATAATCTATTATTCCACTAAAATTTTTGGTACCTAATGTTGTGGTCTAGGAAACTAGGTAAGTGCATTACAATTGCGGATGGGTAAAGAAAAAAAGGTAAATGGAGTTTGACAAGGGATTCCAGGTTCTCTTTTGAATATCTTTCATAAAAAAAGGTCCTTTTTGGTTTCTTCAAGGTTCATCAGCTCTAGGCTGGGTATATGAAATGCTGCCATAATTTGATCACTAAGCTTCTCTTGTGGACTAAAGAGATCTAAATTGGCTCCACAAATACAAATTGAGTTTCAGGGCTCTAGGATTTCAAAAGCAAACATGATCATGAAACCAGTGGTCACATTCATGAAGACATGGTGTCTCATGGTAAATGGATGGGATGGTAAATGGATTTGGATATCCTCAAAGAAGTGATATCTGTGATGAATTCTGAAGCAAGAATAGATGTTAACTAAGCAAAGCCAAAAACTGAGTTTAAATGTGGAGGTGGGGCAGCCCTGGTGGCGCAGTGGTTTAGCGCCGCCTGCGGCTCAGGGTGTGATCCTGGAGACCCGGAATCGAGTCCGACGTCGGGCTCCTTGCGAGGAGTCTGCTTCTCCCTCTGCCTGTGTCTCTGCCTCTCTCTCTCTCTCTCTCTCTCTCTCTCTCTCTCTCTCTCATAAATAAAATCTTTAAAAATAAATAAATGTGGAGGTGGAACAAGGCATAACATTTTAAACTTTTTTTTTAAGATTTTATTTATTCATAGAGATGCAGAGAGAGAGAGATGCAGAGAGAGAGAGAGAGATGCAGAGAGAGAGAGAGAGATGCAGAGAGAGAGAGAGAGAGATGCAGAGAGAGAGAGAGAGATGCAGAGAGAGATGCAAAGATGCAGAGAGAGATGCAAAGATGCAGAGAGAGAGAGAGAGATGCAGAGAGAGAGAGAGAGATGCAGAGAGAGAACCAGGCACCATGCAGAGAGCCTGACATGGGACTTGATCCAGGGTCTCCAGGATCACGCCCCTAGGCTGCAGGTGGTGCTAAACCGCTGTGCCACCAGGGCTGCCCCATTTTAAACTTCTAGATCACTTTGTGAAGGAGCATTGTGCATGGAGGAAAGGCATTGTATTTAGTACAAATAGGTAGTATTACTTAAGGGCAGAGAGAAAGGAGAGAGAGTCATACCCAGGAAAGCTTAAAAGGTTGACAAAGACCAGCCAACTTACAGCTTAAAAAGACATTTATTCTCCAAAATGCCAGGAAAAGTCATTATGATAAACAAAATGTTAGGGTCTCCTCAAATGCATATTTGAAACCCCAATGGGATAGTATTTATAAGTATTATTTTTTTTGGAGGTGATAGGTCATGAGGGTACATCCTCATGAATGGAATCATGCCCTTGTTAAGAGTTAGGGAGCTAGCTCTCCTTCTACAATAGTAGGAAGGCGGGGGGCGGGGGGGGGGGGGGCAGCCACCTAAAAACCAGACTATACTGGTACCTTGACTCAGATATCCAGACTCCAGATTATATGTGAAGTTATTATCAGATTTGGAAACTTTATTTCTGACTTAAAAATCTAGAAGTGAAGAGTTAAGCATTATAATAATCCCTTAATTTGCCAAGAAAGAGTTGCTCCATGGATTAAGAATTGAATAATAAAAAAAAATAAAAAATAAAAAATAAAAAAAAGAATTGAATAATACTTGAAAAAGGAGGAAAAGTGGGAATAAAGCTGAAGGAAAAAAAAAAACAGTGAAGAGAAAACATAAAATAAGGCAGCAGGAATGTTTCCAAATACACCACTAATTTTTTTAAAAAGTGAATGGACCAGACTATTCTATTAAAAAAATAAATTATTGAGATGCCCGGGTGGCTCAGTTAAGCATCTGCCTTCAGCTCAGGTCATAATCCCAGGGTCCTAGCACTGTGTCGGGCTCCCTGCTCCGTGGGAAGCCTGCCTCTTCCTCTCCTGCTCCCCCTGCTTGCACTTTCTCACTCTGTTAAATAAATAAAATCTTAAAAAATTATTTAAGTAGAAAAACTCATGAAAACTACATATGTAAATAGCAATAGAACATTTTGGAATCTGTACAGGGCCATATCAGAGAAGCAAAAATTAATTTTTATAGCTTCATGTAAAACTAGTATGAATTTCACAGAAAACAATTATTAAGAAGCCAGATACAGAATAATACAGACTATACAGTTCCATTTATAGAAGTATTAAACAGTCAAAATTAAGTTGAATGTTTAGGGATGTTTGCTTGTATTCATGACTTAAGAAAACTAATGAATTTTAAGTTCTAGAGAGGGCAGTTATTCGAAGGTGGGATGATGAGGTTTCTGAGATGCTGACTCTATGCCATCTTAGTTATGTGCTGCATGTGAGTGGCTACTGTGTGATAAATGAGTGATTGGTACTTTATTTTGTACACACTTCCATAGGTTATGCTTTGAATTCAAAACATATTTAAGGCAACTCAAAATCAATGATATATTTCATTCATTTGGCCGAAAGTAAAAAGTGAATTTTTAGTATTGAGCAAGCTATAAAAATTAAGGACTCTAGTCCAGAATAGATAGTATAGGTGTTAGTGGGAGTAATATAGTAGAGATAATAATTAGTGGGGGTAAGAGGGTTGTCTTTTTTTGTATGTTCAAATTGTCATTTTATTTTTATGTTGTTTGCGGATGGGAATATGGTAAGTGCGGTGCTGTGAGTCGTATGTAGAAGTATAGGTTGAGCAAGGCAGTGATGGCTATTAGTGTTGGGAGAATAATTATATTATTTTTTGTTAGTTCTTGAATAATTATTCATTTGGGGATGAAGCCGGACATACACCAACAGGGAATTTAATATATCTGCTCCAAGGGTAATTTTGTGATTTTCTTTAAAATATAAAATTCATGTGCATTATGGCCTAGCAATTTCTATATAGGAGTCTGTAGTCTACAGAAACATATACATACCCAAGGAGGAGGTTTATTGCATTGTTGTTTATATATGAGAAAAGGTAGAAATAAGTCATCCATCCTTAGGAAGTGGCTAAAAATCACTTAGAAATAATTTAATCATCCATAGTTACATATCAAAAAGACTATGATATATAGGATATAGCTTGAAAGCTATAACAGCTATAAGCTATAACAGCTTATAGCTTATAGCTGTTAGCTAGTAAGGTTGACATAGCTATGTTCTGACCTGACAAGTTCTCTATCTACTGACATGACCAGCTCTAAGACAGATTTTTGACTTAAAAACACAAATTGTAGAAAGTTGCATCTGATCCAAAATCACTTATGTATATAAGAAGACCTAAAAAGCAGTATTAGATCTTTTTCTCAGATATGGGATTATGTGAAGGCATAGCAGCTTTTCCTGGCCAATATTAGTCATTATCTCTAGAGTCCAGGGGATAGCCCAAGGGATGGTTAAAGATTATATAATATTTGTATAAAGTAAGCTGCTGTAGATATACACTATTCTACAATTACAAATTTTCGCCTTTTTTTTAGCTACAAGGTAGGGATAAGGAGAAGCTGGAGCATGAGAAGGATGATACAATGCCCTCACTGAGAAAGCTGTAGAATAATTTGAGAGGAGCTGTAGCCTTTATGATAGTGCAAATGTATTAGATCAATGATAATATGACTATAAGTGGTAAGTAAGAAGACTTAAGGAGGACTCCTAGTTTTGGAGTTTGAATTACTAGGTGAATAGCAGTGTCATTCACTGACACAGAATACTGCAGGAAGACATTTTCAATAGAGGTCAGATCATGAGTTTAATCTGAAAGAGTCAAAACTGATACACATCAGGACACCCAATAGAAAGAGGTCAAGCTAGTAGTTGTATATGCAGGTCTAGAGGTGAGGAAAGAAGTTGGACATAGTTCTTTATATGTTAGATATACAAATGTAGGCATTAGAGGCATATTAATTCTGATAAACACCATGCTAATGGGAGAGATTGCCTAGAAAAAGAGCCAAAAGTGAGAAAAGAGTCTATGATTAAACCTTGAGGATTGTCTAGACATCATGGCTACATATAGGAGGAGGAGTTTTCAAATGCAGCAGAGGACTGCCTGAAAACTTAAGTCCCAGGAGTTTAGGACGTCGAAGAAAATTAAGGCTTCCACAAGGTCCTCATCAACAGTATTGGTTGCACCTGAGAAGAGTAAATAGACAAATGTTTTTTGGATTTAGAGCATGATGAAGATTTAGGGCTTCCTTCCCCCCTCCCACCCCCCGCCGCCAGTCAAATATTAGTTGTGGAAGTCAGATTAGAGTAGCTTGAAGAGCTAATAGGAATTTAGAAGGCGGAAACAACTAGCATAGACAATTCTCAAAAAGATGATAGCAAAGAGGACAAAGGAGCAACTCACCGGAAATACAAACTTCAAAAGTTAACATAGGGGGGAATATATGGAAGTGTAAGGTAGCTGCGCCGACCACATGCTGTTAATTGAAGCCTTTGCCTTTCTTAGTCTATTATTCTCCCTCATGACCATTGCTGAGCAGTTTCCTTTAGTTAACTTGGTTCTGAGAAAGGGAAATTTCACTATTCCTAGATGGAAGATATAAAGGAACATGAATTTTCTTTTTAAAAAATGCTACTATCTAGCATCTAAATAAGAACAATGAAGGTATTTAAAAAATATATGAAATATTTGGATAGCCAAGTCAGCATGACAAGGAGTCACCTTCGCTTAGGGTGGGCATGATTCTAACCCCTAACAACTTGGCAAATATGTCTGAGTTTCATAGACAACCTACATGTCTGGAAAATTTATTCCTGTCATTTTACACGACAAATAAGATAAAGGTAACATGGTCCATTATAAAAACAGTTGCTCTCATTGCTGTGGCACTTCATAATTTTCAAACTGATTTTCCACATAGCTAATTTTTGCCTCAAAACAGGTGTTTCCTTTTTAAAGAGAAATCTTTAAAATAATGTCTGCCACTCAAAGACTCACTTGAAAACATACTAATTTGGACTCTGCTTCTAACATCTAATCTAGTCCCTTTACAGTATGCAATTTCTATCTGTGCAGGACATACTGTAACATGAACTTATAAAAGAAGGTTGTGTTTCTTCCCCTAGGTAAATCATACACACACTAGCTTAAATAGCTGAGTCAGGGAAATAGTCTACGTCAAAAGAATATCTTTGTCCTAGTGAGGATGCATACTATGAGACAGTCTTTAAATAAAGGAAGAAAATTGTAGAACATGGATAGATGTAGGACATGTTCAATTTGATTATTTACATGACTCTAACAAACCAAAAATTTCTAAAGGTCTCTCATTTCATGCTGAGTCAATACATGCTGATATGAACAACTTTGATGTGAAATGTTAAAACTGTTGACCTCTATTCTACAGGAATCATTTTAACATAGTAGTTAAAGTTACACCAGTTAAATTAAGAGTCTTAAGTCAAATCAGCCATGATTAATAAAGATTCTCTTTGAAGACAGCGTAAATTAGGAGACAATAGTTAAAAGCTGTGACTGAGTTAAAAAATAGGTTTGAATTCTAGTTCTACAAATTTCTAAACATATGGCATTGGGTAAGTAGATCTACACAACACTAAAAGATGGAAATACCAAGAGGAACACTACACTTCTGAAAGTTTTTCCTGAGAATATTATACACTTGGCATCTTTTTTTTTTTTAATTGAGATTAGAGAATTGGAGACAGTGAACAAGTTGTGTTAGCTCTTTTAAGATATGCTTAAAATAGTTTTTTTGATCACAAGTTATAGCCATCAGCCAATTTTTAGGTCATGCCAATATGAGTATTTCTTTAAAAAAAAAAAAAGAAGAAGATTCCACTTATTTATCTGAGCAAGAGCAGAAGGAAGGGTCAGAGGGAGAGGGAGAAGCAGACTGCCCACAGAGTAGGGAGCCCAATGTGTCAGGGTTGATCTCAGGACCCCAAGGTCATGACCTGAGATAAAGGCAGATGCTTAACCGACTGGGCCACCCATGTGCCCCTCTTTTATTATAATTGTTTAAGGAAGGGTTCTCATTAGGAGCCAACAGAATACTAAAGAGGTTTTTAAACTACTGGGGAAAAAAATGACAGTATTAATACAAGTCATTGGACTCCATACTAAGTTTCCACTTATTATAACTACTGAGTATAAAAAGAAATGTTGAGAAGTATTTCTGTTGTAGGCATGTGATTTTCCTCAAGGGCATCTATATCTACAGGAAATGACAGAATTGGTGCATGTCTTCTTGCTTAGGTTGACCACAGATCATTTTAGTCAGCTGAATACAGTTGTCACAGATGGCTAACTAGACGTTGCCATGGTTATGGTGCTATCTCACAACTGCATTGATAATAATAACATTGTTGTTACATAACTTTGCTATGGACTAGATTTTGGGCAAAGAGTTCTGTATAGGTCTATTTTTTTTAAAAGCGTTCCCCCCCCCCCCTCCACACACACACACTTCCCCTTCAGGCTCAAGCCATTTAGGGTAGGTTTAGTTATCTCATGGGGTGTATACATTTCAAAGAGGTGGAGTTTGACATCGTCAAGGAATAAAGAACATGTGTTTTTTTTTTCCTTCTAAGATATTAAGGGTATATTTATTAATAATTATCCTAAAGTTCTGATAAAGTTTTCTTTGTATGAGGGGTCACACTGCATGGAACTCTTCATCTCTTTCTTTGTTAATTACTTGAACATCCTCACCTTTATGTTCCTCATTTCCCTGGGGATTCCACCTCTTAGCTATTCAACTAGGTTTTGTCACAAACTCTCAAACCTTAATCTGCAGCAGTTTGTGTCCTCCTAGCTTTGCAAAATGCCACTCTATGGTCTCCACTTTATTCTCCTGCTCCCCCACCTTGCCTGCCAGCCCTGAGGCCAGCAGATTAGTAACAACCCCACATCCTTCTCTAATCTTAGCACTTCTTCCAGCCTTCCAACTATAGTTTCTGCTTCTAGTTGCACATCAGTAGCCAACTGAAGCACCCGTGAAAGGTCCATCCCTTTGCACAGCCATGCATTTCCCTCCTTTGCCACAGTGTCTATGCACAGTTCCTCAAACAAGAGCGTTAGAGCAGTTGTTTGGGGGGCATCACCATATGCATGAGACAGTGTCCAGAAGCAGGTACATGGGTCACCCCTCCCCACACAGAGGTCAATGGCCAATTTGGGACTTCCCCCAAGGCTGCCTATTTCCTCCAACCCATTTCTCTGATCTTCTGGCTGGATCCCCAATTGTTGGTTCAGAAAACGACCTTTGTCCCTGGAGGCCATGGAAAAACCGAAGAAAGAGTCAGAATATTACAGATTAGTAGGTGGCAATTTTAAAAAAACAAGGGAATTTACGGAAACTGAGGTTAAGCTTCTGCAAGATGAGCAGCTCTCTGGACCTGCCTGCCAACATCTTGAGAGTTTATATAGAGGCCTTAACTAGGCTCATTCATGTGTTACCATCCAGATGGTGTCAATAATGCATTACTCTCTCAAGACTGCATCCTTGAAATGTCTCCAGTGATACAAATGGAGTATGAAACATTCCAAAGAGAGGGACAGGAGTGAGGAGCCCCCTGTTGCCCCAGGCGGGTTTTCAGGTCAACCAGAGGTCATGTCCTCTTGATGACCTTCTTCAACAGCAGTACTTTATACTAAGATTTACTTATTTATGCACTAACAGTACTTAGATTTATGGGATGATTACAGTATACTATGTTCTATGCTGGGCAATTCACATCTACTATCTCAACTAATCCTTGTAGTAGCTTTATGTAGGAATAGTTATTATTTTCATTCTTCAGGTGGAGAAATAGAGTTCAATGTAGGAATGTAAGTATCTTCCCTGGGGCAAACAGCTGGGAATCACACGGTATTTAAAGCCAGATCCATATTCATTAGCGTTTCACATATGAGGTGGTAGGACTGGCCTTTACTGGTATAAGGTTCACCTTATTTACAATGAGTCAATAATATTATTAATTTCGGTAACTAAAGGGAGAAAATTCTCTTTGCAACCTTACACACACACACAGTCCAGAATTGCAAATTTGTTGCAATGTTGCTGGGTTTGTGCCAATGTGAACTTTCTCCCCACCCAACTTTTTTTTTTTTTAACCTCTTTAAGATTTGGTAGGAAGATGCTCTAGCAATGTAAGCACAAAATCAAATAGTTCTGTAAAATTAGTCAAAGTGACAGCACTTGGTTCAGGCCAATAGACTGTGACATAAAAAAAAAAAAAAAAAACAAACCCTGAAGCTTCAGGGCTGCTCACCTGCAGTGGTCCATTCCAAAGCTTTTCCCTCATTTAATATTCAAAATTTTATCAGTGTTTTTCTTAAAGAGGTAGGAGTATTTCTGGATGCTATACCAAGTGAGCTAGCAAGAACTTGACTATACACTATACATGGAAGCGACTGCCAATCAAATAGATACGTGTGATTACACTCAAATAAAATATGTCCCCAAATTATCCTCCTGACATTATGTGTTTATTAGTTTGAGTGATCTTCTCCTCCACTGAATTATAATCTTTATGAGGGCAGAAACTTTGTCTTGTCCATGACTATAGCCCAGCTCCAAAAAGAGTACACAGTACACATTAGGTGCTTATTCATTATTTATTAAAGAATGAATGTAAGTGAGAATATTAATAGGCAACACAACCTGAAAGAGTCATAATTACTCCTAACCCACAGAACTCAATAGAAAAAAGATTATGTTAATTTATATAAACAATGAATGTCAATTCAGTGAATGTCATTCAGAAGGGGATTAGTTTATTATATATACTGAGAAAACAGCAGGTGTTATTTCAATTATTTCCAGGAATGATCTAAGAATAGTCCACTCTGGAGCCAAGAAGGAGGTGCTGTAGCCTCCAGCTCAAAACCAGTGTGGTCCTGGTGATGTCCCTTGTTCTTAGCCTGACATCATTAAACTTCCAGTTCTATTAACTAACTCCCTTTGGACTGATTCAATGCCTTACAGGCAACTTTTATATTTCCATGTAAGATAGCTGTCATGGAGATGGTATGCTGCTCATATCTACTCTTTTTTTTTTTTTTTTTTGATAGAGACTTTATATGGTAAATTGAATCAGGGATTTATAATTATGATTTGTTCTCCTTTATGTAGGCTGGCCACAGGAAAAATGTCCATAAGCATACAAGCTTTGAGTAATTCCAGTTGCAGTGACAGTAACATCATTGTAAGTTAATAAATTGTCATTCTGATTACTTTGCCATCTCTCCAGCATGGATTCTCTGGGCCTTCAAAAAAAAAGCACAAAATCTAGGTGGTCTTTTCCTGACAGCTTTCCTTATTATCATTTTTATCTTACAGTTCAATTGACTTCTACTGAGGAAACTACAATATTCATTTTGTCTTGAGCAGAGTGTGAAGCAGTCATATATATATTATCTCACAGAACAATTATGAGAAATAGTGTCATCACCTCATCTTTATAGATGAGGAAAGGTCAGCAATGTATGCTAATTTATTCAAGGTTGAAAGGTCAGTATTTTAAACATTCATTCATTCAATTTATTGATCAGCTCCTATGAACCAGGCAGTGATCTAGATTCTTGGGAGTCTTTTGTGACCAAAACAGATTATGTTCTAGCAAAGGAATACAAATGTAACTATAGTGAATTAAAAGGTGATATATGCTGTGAGAAAAACGAAGATAGTGAATGTAATCAGGAGTTCTGGTGGTGTTTACTATAAGCCTGACTGAAAAGAAGCATCCATACCCAAAGGAAAGACTTGAAGTAGGTAATGAGGTTAGCTCTGTGAGTATCCCAAGGAAAGAATGTTCCCAGAAAGGGAAAATCAAGTGCAAACAGGCCAAGATTAGAAATTATCTGGCATGTTCCAGAAAGAACAAGGGGATTTATGTGGCCGAAATCAAATGAATGAGGAAGAACGGTAAGAAATAGTCAGAGGAGGAGGGGATATTGTTTCTGAGGACTTTTAAGGCCTTTGCCAATATGTTAGCTTTTACTCCAAGTGGAATAGGGAACTACTGAAGGGTTTTGAACAGTGTGACATAATGTAGATTAACTTTTTAAAAATAATATTTTGCCTGCTGTGGTGAAAATAGACTGGAGAGCAGGATAAAAGTAGAAGCAGAGAGACCTCTTAGAAACTAGAGTAATAATCCATCATGGAGATTCTGCTGGTGTATACCAATATGGTAACAGGAGCAATAGTGAGAAATAAGCAGATGTGGGATATATTTTGAGAGAAAAAGCTCACAGGATTTCCTGAGGGCATGTTGTGTGGACAAAGAAAGGATTCAAAGAAGACTTAAAAGTTTTAGGCCTGAATGATGGGATTGCCATAGAAATAGGAAAGGCTATAAAGAAAAAAAAATTCTTTTCCTTTGTGGAAAAAAATAGAAGTCAGTTTTTGACAGAGTCTATTAGGAATCCAAATGGCAGAGCTGAATAGAAAGCTAGACATACAGGTCTAAAATTCAGGAAAGAAATAAGAGTTGGAGATAACATTCTTGAGTTGTGGCATATAAATAGCATCCAAGCTGAAGGAGATCACCAACAAAGAATATGTGGATAGAAAGATAATAACAGGACCAAGCACTGAGTCTTACAGTCACACTCCAATATCCAGGAGAAAAGGAAGAACCAGAGCCAGCCAGGAGTCAGAGAAGCTGACATAGTAGTTAGAAGAAAACCAAAAATGGATGTCAAGTAAAAAAAAAAATTAAAAATAAAGAAGTTTGGATGAAATCTGAGAGTGGTAGACCATATCAACTGCTACTGGTAGATCAAAATGGATAGAATGAAAATCAGCCATTGGATTATCCCCTAGAGAGTCAAACTGACCTTGATAAAAGCAATTTCAGTGGAGTGATAGGATTGAAAATCTGGCTAGAGTTTATTGAAGAAAGTAAGAGAAGAATTAGAACTGAGGATATAAACAACTCTTTGAGGGGCTTTACAGCATAAATAGTGGGAAAATGTGGTGGTAATGGCAGAGAAAAATCAATCAAAAATTAAATTCTTTTTAATATTTAAGATGCAAGACAGCAGCATGTTTTTATGATGATGCAAAATGCTCCATAAAAGAGAAAAAAATTTTACTTGAGTGGGATTCTTCAGCAGAAAAGGAGGATGGGATCTACTGACTGGAAAGTGTGGTACACACTTATATAGGAACATGGATATCTAAGTAATGAAATTAGTAGGAGGACTAAGTATAGATGTAGAGAGGTGGGTAGCTTTGGAAGATTCTTAGGGTTGAGATTCTTTGGAAATTTATCTTCTGATTGCTTCAATTTTTCTCAGTACAGAAACAAGCAAGGTCGGGGGTATAGCTCAGTGGTAGAGCATTTGACTGCAGAAATAAGCAAGGTCATAGAGAGTGTGAAGATGGGAGAAGTTGCTGGTGTTAGAGGTGTTAGAAAATGAGTAGACAATGACCTGTATGTATTTGCTGAGCTTAACTCAAAGTCCACTTGAGGTATATCTAAAGTGAGACCAGGAAGCATGGTCATGCTCAGTTGACCCAATGCTGTTTCAGAACAAGCAGATGTTTGGGTTTAGCCTGGGCAGTGCTTAGATTACTACATCAAATATGAGAAAGGAAAGAGATCTGAAATTCTGTGATTATGGAATATAATGTAGATAAGAGGGGAAAAGAGGACACCAAAGTCATTCACACATTCTCTAATTCAACAAGTATTTTCAGCATTCCCTGTAAACCATTCACTATGCTAGGTTCTGTGTAAAATACAGTGAACAAGGTAGACATGGTCCCTACCATCATGAAGCCTATATCCCACATGGAAAGACAGACAAAAAACAGCACAGTTTTCAATGTGGAATTTGATAAATATTATTAAGGAGAAAAGACACGTGTTGATATTGAGAATAAATCTGTATGTTACACAGGTGGTGGGGATTTATGTGTTGAGCAGCTAAGTTGGGAAAAGAAGACCTTTTTGGGGAGGTGATATACAAGCAGAGTGCTAAAGGATGAAAAGGAACTTTGTAGTGAAAAGCAGAGGAAAGGTGTTCAAGGTAGACAATGGCATATTGGCAAAAGCTAAAACTCAAGGAAGAGCTTGCTTGGGATATTTCAGGAACTGAAGGAAGACTGGTGTGGCTGGAGAATAGCAAACAAGACAGCGTTACAGGATAAGTGGAAAGAAAATCAGGGGCCAGAATGAAAACAGAGTTCAATTTCTGATCTGATTCCATACTTACTTCCTTTCTGTTCTAATATGTTTGGCATTCCAGAGCCACTAATGCAATCCTTCAATTTCAGTTTTTTAAACCTTAATTTCCTTCAAGAATTATACTCTGGCACTTATTCTACCTGGTAATAATACCCCCCACTTCTCCAAATCTCATGCTATCCCTTCAGTGCTGCTCTAAGGATCATAGCATTGTGGTTTGCTCACTAGAATAATCAGACACATTAATCTATGCTAATGTATAAATGACTCCTAATGGTTCTGGGCATTACCTCTCCCCTGAGCATTTACATTTTAACAGGGATTTTCTAGTGACACAAAGAGGTGACTCTATTAGTGTACATTTTAGACACTAAGCAGACCATTTCAGATGATTCAAACACACTATTTCCTTTAAATTCTTAGCTTAGGAATTTTGTGTTTCAGCAAAGATACTGAGAAATGTATACTTAATGTGGTACCGTTCTCCTACACCGGTCTAATCACATTGATATTTTTCACACTCATATATTGTGGTGCAATCATAATCATTAGACATGGTGCTATCCACAGACGACCTGTCCATATTGTTGATGTACTTCGCCACCTAAGTGAAGCCCTTGCCTTTTTTTTTTTTTTTTTTTTTTTTTTGGAATTTCCTAAATCATTCAGGAAGACTTAAATCTCTATATGACATTTTCTTATTTTCTTGTAGAGCTTGTTAAAGTCTTTACCAATTGTTCAGAAAGAATATAAATCTTTCAGGTGAATGCATTATGCAGTATTCATGCATGGTCTGTAAGTGAAATTGGAGGTCTAAAACACTAAAAGAGGAAAAGCATTCACAGCTGAGTCAATTATAAAAGAATATGTACCTTGAAGATAGGATAGGTAAGTATAGCTGGAAACCTGTTGGTCATATGAATTTCTGGACACCATAAGAACTGAATAAATGTTTGGACAGGTAGATTAACAAAGTGATAACTGATTCCTGGGTTGTGAAAGTTGTTTTCCTTCTGCAGGAAAAAGCAACCCAAAGAAACAATTGGATAGGTCCTTAAGACCAATTTTCTTCTAATCAAATTATGTGATTGATGTACTTATACAATGACCTCAAGTTATCCTAATGCAATGAGGAAAAAAGGATAATTTGACTCTGGATAAAGAAAAATTATCAACTCTTACAGATAATGAAATAAAATTAGGCAGAGGCTCAGAGAGGAATGCATTCCTGCTTATTTTTGGGTACCATCCATTACCATGCCTTATACAACGCCCAAATCATGGTAGCTACCCAACAAATATGTGTTAATAAATTAACATTGAATAGAGAAGAAGAGGAGAAATAGTAAAAAGAGAAAGCAGAAGAAATTATAATTGACATTAGTATAGTGCTTTTAATTTTTCAAAGAAATTTTCTTCTGGTAACCATTTTAGGTCAAGAAATAGCCATTAACATATATAGGGAGTTTCTAGGGAAGACACTAACACACTTTTGATTAATTATTAGTCTAATCACTCCCTAGGACTCTAAAGTTAACTGTAGCAAAATGTAAAAGCGATTAATTCTTTTCTAGAAATATTTATTCATCCAGTCTTTATTCAATAAATATTTATTGAGCATCTACTATATGCCTGGCATAACAGAAGGTCTGGGGAAACACTAGTGAATAATATATTGAAGTTCCTATCCTTATGACACCTTAATTAAACAAATAATTTAAAAGGTTATTTAGTTATATATTGATAAGTGATGTTAAGGTATAGTCAAGGTTCTGAATGAATGTATGAAAGTAGAACATATTTTTATTCCAGGTAATCAAAGAGGACTCTTAAGGAAGCAATATTTAAGCTGAAACTGGACCAGTGTATGACCTACCCAGGCAAATATGGAGAGTGGAGAGGTAAAGAGCGTTTAGGGCTAAAATATATGCATAAATGTTTCAAGGCAGAAAGGGGCTTAGGAAGTTCGTTCATCTAAAATAAGGTAGATTTGGTTGAAACCCAAAAGGAGGTGGAATGTGACAAGTGTGTAAGCAACAGTAGCAAGACCATGAGAATCTTTATTCTTAGAATTTTATTCTTCATCCTAATAATAACTGACAACACTGGAAAATGTTAAGAAGAGCAAATTTATGTTTTTAAAGATATTCCTGGACTCCGTGTAAAAAACAACTGGAAGAGCTAGTCTAAATTGGAAATGGGGGTAGCTTAGAATAAGAAGGCAATGGCGGTTACAGAGAGATGGGGACAGTTTCAAGATATTTTTAGGAGGTAGCAACAACAGAATTTGCTGAGTGATTAATATAGGACAAGTTGAGATAGGTATCAAGAATTCTGTTGGGTTTTTGGCATGAAATCCTGTGGATAAAGAGGCTTCCTATGATAAATAACCCTAAAAGAAGTAAAAGTCTATTAAAGATAATCCATTATTAGCTAAATTTGAGGTTTCTCTTTTCTGCCTCAGAGCTATCTAAATGTAAAAGTTAAGTGGACTGTCAATAATATATATATATATTTTATCTCAGATAAGAGTACAGGACTGTAGATATTTAAACCTTTAGTCAGATCTTTAAAGACCTGGAGTCTTTCCCACCCTCTTGCAACTCTGCACATTGTATCATTATTATTTCATCTTTAGGACTTCTGATTCCAGAAATGCTCCAACTCAGTCACATGTTGTATCATATTACTTGGGTGCCTGTATTTTTTGTTCTTCTGGGAATGTCTTTTCTTCTTTCCTTCACTTGCCTAACTTCTATCCATCTTCAAAACTCAGTATGGGGAATAGTTTCTCTCCACATATTTGTTCCCCTTCAGGTCAGGTGAGATGTTCCCACATTGCCCTCTTCTGCATCTTCTGTTTTTCTATATCATGAACTCATTGCATGATCTTGTTTGCTAATTTATATTTTCCACCTAACTGGGAGTGCTTCGAAAGCACTTGTGTTTTTCTCTCTATATATCCATGTATAGTATAGTACCTGGCACATAATAGGTGCTAAATATCTATGTGATAAAATTTTATAGGCTTGCAGAGAAGGGAGGCCAAAACATTACTCTTTGAGGACAGTGAGAGATAATTACTAATTATGTACATGACTTGATCAAAGTTATGATACTGTGTAACTGAGAGGGAACACAAATCCTTCATGGTTTAAAATTTTCCATCCAGTATCAAATCTCTTATTCAGAGCAATCTATTTGATGCTATGTCTTGTTTCCACCCATGTAATTTTCCAAGTAAAGTTACCTGGTTTCCTATGCTCACAAGTTGCCTTCATTTGATTACCAATAAAACATGAAGAGAAACAATTCTCAACATATAAAGATATCAATAAATAATCATTTGAACTAAATAATCATTTGAACTAAATAATAAATAATCATTTGAACTAAATATACAGTCTACAAATGAGAACCTGATATTTATATTGTTGGTTTTGAGGAAAGGAACACTGTACTGTATTTCAAAAAAAAAAAAACAACTTGATATCCAATTGATATTAAACTAAAATTACATACAATAAGATTTTTAATTTTGAGTAAGTTACAATAAAATTTAAAGGACATAGCAAAACAAAGCATCCTAGGTCATTTTCTCAAATAACTCAAGTCTTTGAGAAATTCAGACTTCTCTGAAAAGTCTCCTCAAAGGATCCTGAATTCTAGAATGGACAGCAGGAATCTCTTGGGTTTTTTTTTTTAATTAGTTAATGAATTTTTAAAAGATTTTATTTATTTGATAGAGATAGAAAAAAAGAGGGCACAGGTAGGGGGAGCAGGAAGGGAGAAGCAGGCTCCTCACCCAGCAGGGAGCCTGGTGTGGGGCTTTATCCCAGGACCCCTGTCTCAGGACCCCAGCTGAAGGCAGACACTTAACTAACTGAACCACCCAGACACCTCCTCTCTTGGCTTTTAAACATAGGAAACTGTGATCTGAAATCACAGTGAATACAACTTTAAGAGGGGGTCACTGAACTTCCTCCCCATCCTTTCAAAACCTCTCAGCACTTTGCTTCTTTTTTATAGTAATAACTAAGTTCATAGATAACATAAATATTTGTGTATTTGTCTGAATTCTTCTTGAGTTGAAAATTTCTTAAGGGCTTGAACTGTGCTGTATTAATCTTTTATTTCTAGAGGACAAGCAAATTGCTTGGCAATGTAGGCATTTAAATTTTTTGCCGATCAAATTACATGCAATAGTTATTGCTAATGATTTATTACTAATTAAAAAATAATGTGTGTTTATTACGAAGGGTTGAACATCAGGACTTTGGTCAAAACATTTCTTATTATTCCATAATTACTTTACTATGGAAAAAAAATCAAACCATACTTAATGTCTAATGCTTAGAGATACTCATTTTAAAGATTAAATTAAAGCTTCAATTTATCCATATTTGGCACCTAATTAAATTAAATTAAGTTCCTTAATTTAATTTTTGAGTGAAGTCTTCTCATGAAAGAATAGAATCAATACCTTTCAATATCCCTTTCATAGGTATCTTCTGTGGATTTGCAGATGCTAGACCCATTGGTTACTAAGATTGAAAATGTTGTCACTTAAGAAAAGCAATTATGCCTTTGGGTACAACATTCATTGGTATCAGATAATATCCCTAATTCTTGTCAGTTAATAAAGGGAATCTAAATTTTCAGAATTGATGTAGATTTGAAAGAAAAATAATTTTAAGATGAATGTAAGGAAGAAAAACAACATGCAAATCCTTCAAACATTTCAGAGAAAAGCTCTTCAAAAACCTCAGTCAGTAGGATGACAAACAAATCTGCACAGAATTGAAAAAATATTCATTTCCTATATAAATTGTGAAATAAGTATCCTTAATAGGCATATTCTTCTCTAATTTGTACGATTTCAAAATGTACTAATATGAATTTCCCCTTGAGGGGCCATTAAATCAGCCAGACTGAGTTATAGTTATGTAGCTTGAGCAGATGAAAAGTAAATTATTGGGATTTTTACCTTCCTCAAACAGGATACCAATGGAAAATTATTAACCAATATTTTCATTAGAAAAGACAAGACATAAAATGATGGGAAATCGAATTGATAGTAATAAAGTGCTCTGTGTCTCCACTTTCAAACTTCTTCCTTTAAAGCTATTTTATTTATAGCCAGATAAAGGTACAATTTTAGCTGTCTGTTAGTGCAGAATGTCCAGTTAGCTTAATTTCAAATGATGGATGTACTTTATGGAAATCTAAAAAAATCATCATCATATTCTTCTTATTTCTTCCTCTTGAAAGAGCCATTTATAATTTATTCACATATATTGTCCTATTCAAGCTGTAGATGGGAGAGGCTGGTGAGCAAAGGTAGCTTTTTCAAATACCAAAGCATAGAAAGCTTAAACGATGATGAAAAGTAATGAACAACAGAGTGAATTTGTGATTTCACAAATGATATATTATACTGTTGAATTTTCCAGACTAGAGATTTCTCCTCTTCTGTAATTCATAGTGCGTTATGCAAAGTCACCAGCATTCCAGAAGCGAGATATTTAGAAAATGGATTTAGAGGATTGCTTCTAAAACTTTACAAAGTGATTATTTTCTCTTCAGAAATAAGACTCAACTCCTTGAGGAAGTGCTTTCTGATTAACAATGCATAAATTTCCTGCACTGAAATCTTACTAATCGGTTTAACTGATGAAGTCTTGCTGAATTGTGGGACATTTAAAAATGAGTACATTTTATTCATTTCAACAGCAGTATTCAGGCAGATACCTTATATCCTATTACATATAGGATAATATTTTATATACACAGTAGGACCTTGAATTAAAATTGCTTGATGAGCAAAATAGGAATTAGAGGATCATACCCCATGGAAGTGATGGTAGAAAATACTCAGACAAAGGGAATAAAGAGGATAAGGGATGAGGTGTATAGTCAAAATTGCTCACAATCTAGGCAACCAAGCAGCCATGAGGGGTCCAGAACTATGTGTTTTCCTTCTCCCATGAATTAACATTTGATGTGTTTTCAACAGTAATATGTTTCTAGACAACAAGTCCTATAGCAGACTCTGGGAATTTCCAACTGATCCTGCAGAGTAGCTCTTTGCAGGAGTAAAGCAATGTTAAAAACATCTTTTCTGCTTTGAGAGAGGAAGAAAACTTGTTCCCAATTGCAGTATTTTTGCTCTTAGCATGATAAAAAGAAAACTGGATAGGAAGAATGAAACATGCCTGGATTTTTGGCTTTAACAATATTTTGACTCTTTGGATCTCAGTTTCCGCATTTACCAGATGAGACTGGTGAACAAACTTATATCTATATCTAAAGTCTTTTCCAAATGCACCATTAACATGGTTAACCAATTCTGCAGTAGAAGATCCAGACACTGGATCCAGACACTAAGTGAGCAAATGACCAAATAAGCATACAATCAACATCAGTTATATTATCCAGAGCAGAGCTTTTCAAATGCAGGTAGATATCCATTAGTGGATCCTGAAATCAACTTAATGTATTCCAGCCATCATTTATCAGGAAGAAATAGAATAGAATGAAAAATATGAGAGTACACAGTCAGAAGTAGGGACAAATACTGTTTCTCAAAGCTTGTATTATGGTAGCTTATAAGCTCTATATTTATGTGTATGCGTACTGGGTCATAATGTAAACATATTTCTTATTCTCCATAAACATCAACGATATTTGTCAGCCACTTATTTAGACTGTCTTTATTTGGCCCAAAAGAGAAAAGAGGCTCATACTCACCAATAGTGGGGTCGTGATAATCAGGAAACTGATGGCTAATAAACTGCATTGTCATTGCTGAAAAAAAAATAAATTCAATTTAATAAAAATTCACCAATTCATCAATAAGTTATTCACCAATGTAGTTCATCAGTCTTTTAATAAGATCTAGTAAGTGACTTATTTCTCTGAGTGACTAGTTTAATTATGCAACATGAACCACCAAATGATAGAGAAAATTCTAGAGGAGAAAAAATGTTTTCTAGAAAGAAAATAATGCCAGATACTTCTCTGGAATAAATATATCAAAATTTTAAGTGTATTTTAATAAAAATTACATTGTAGTAAAAATAAGGCTCTTGGCATAATGAGAATATAAAGTAGCTATAGAATCCTTCTTGGCTTGCCTTGGTGTAAAAGTTGGTATTGGTTGAGAACCTTTTACTAAAGGTTCTATACATATTCTGGGACTGAGTTATCTCCCTCATGTTTAAAATAAGGAGATAATCTCTGAGGCTCTATTAGTTATTAAAGGTACATGATTATATGAGTTTTTATCCTTAGCCAGCTTTTTCATTAAAATTATTTGTCACTTTTATTTTGCTACTTACGTCCTTTTATTTTCATTACTTTTGGGGGATATTTCCTCCAAATTCTCCACATTCTTTTCCAATCAATAATTTTACAAAATATCCATAATTTTTCTATTATAGTTTCCTCATGTAAATGTCCATTATTAGGAGACAAATAGGATGCTGAATAAAGCAAGAAACTTGGAAAAAGACTTGTATATAGTAGTTCTCTTCCTTCCTTTGCCCTTGCTAGACCTGCATAGCCCAGTGATAGCAAGAATCCTAAGTCAAGTTGGTGAGAAACTCCCACTCATGATATTTGATCCCCCTGGACTGTCTTCAGCAAGAATCATTTTAAGTCTGATTGGTAAGAATTCTCCTACTCCTGTTAGTAATTATCTATCCACCATTGCCTGTCCCCCCATTCCTTGCTCATAAATCTCCACTTTTCCTTGTTGTGTTTACAGTTGAGTCCAGGTCTATAATGAGTTCTCTTTAACCTTATTGCAATAGTTCCTGAATAAAATCTATTTTTACCATTTTACTACCCAGCTCTGGTTTCTTTTAACAACGTGTTCATGCTCCAGCAAATGTTTAAAACAGAGAAGACAGTTAAATTCAGCAAACCTGCACAAGGCACTAGACTAAACCTGCTGAGAAATGCAAAGAAACAGAATCTGACCCAGTGATAAAGAATTTCTGTTTACACTTTAATAGTGTTGACTTCCTGTCTTTGCATTGACAAAGGAAGTCTTCATATGAAAGAATTTCTTAATTTGACAGTTTAGGGCAAATTTTTGAAATGAAAATTAACATTTCTTACAGATGACTTAAAGAGTTAAATATTTCAGGTAAACAAACTGAAAGCAACATGTTTATTAAGTAGATATCAAGGAAAATTTGGATTTTTTTTTTTTTTGTGAGTTTTTAAAAGAGCAGTATCCTCTATCTCTTACTGCCTGGCTGGTTTACTCCCAACTAGAGTGCGGAGATTGGAGGCCTAGCCTCACAATGAACTTTTGGCTTGGCTAGTCAATCAACTAAATTTCAAAGACAGCTCAGACTTAGTAACTTTAGAACTAAAAGGAGATTACCCACTCTACTTAAAGTGAAGAGATATGTACCTATTCACTAAGTGACAAAAGCCTCATCATCCACCTTATGATAATCAATTATCTAGGCTAAAATCTTGAAGATGTCTTTGGACATTTCCCCTCTCATATCTTCCATAGTTTCCATGAATTTTTATTTTACCTCCAAAATATCTTTCAAAATGTCTTAATTGTGATATTACACTAGTTTAGAATCTTTTATTTTAAATCCCTGTTGCCATAGACTTAAAATTGATTTCTCTGGAGCTCTTTTCTTTAACTTCCATTAACTTCCACAGTGACACCAGAATCATCTTTTTTTAAAAAAAATCTAGTTATTCATATGTAAGCAACTGTTAGGATAAAGAATAAATGTGGTCCTTCATGGGTTCACTACATCTCTTCAGGCTTGACTTCTACCACTACTCAAACCCAGCTACTCTGTGTTCTCAGACTTAAAGAAGGAAGGACGTTCTACTCATGAGCATGCCTTTATCCTGTAGTGTAGCACAGCCTTCACCTTCTCCTTCATTTTAATATCATACTAACAAATGCTCTCCTTGACCAAACCTTCATTAGGCTCCTCTGAAGCCTCCTTCTAAACCAGGCCATGACTGTCAGGCATCCATGCTCATCTCTGCTTTGCTAAGTTTTAGCTGTACCCTACCAAGTCAGTTTAGAGAGAATTTTCCACATTGATATATGGTCCCCCTTGATATCTGATCAAGTTCTTCATCTCCATCTGCCATGTTTGCTTTGGCTGACCTTCAGCAAGAATCCTATTAAGTTTATTCAGCCAGAATCTCCCCTGATTTTCCATTCACTAATTTCCAACTTGCTCCTTGGCTATGCATTCCCACTTGTCCCTATATTTGGAATTGAGCCCAGTATTGAGCCTCAGTATTGAGCTTCAGTATTGAGCCTCAGTATTGAGCCTCAGTTAACTGAGGGAGTTCTTTTTCCCCTATTATAATTTTTGTTGAAATCTATTTTCACCACTGTACTGTCCAGCTCTGCTTTTCTTTAGCAATATGATAATTTCTCCACGCAAGTGTCATACTATTCAATCAACATATTTAAATTCTTCATCAACCAGGAGCCAGTACATGATAGTCCTCAAAGTTCCCAAGAAGCATTAGAAAACACTGTGTATAACTAGTGTTTAAGTTAATTTCTATAAACCTTGGAAAGAATTTTATTTTATTTTATTTATTTATTTATATTTTTGGAAAGAATTTTAAAGGTGAAGAAGTTTGGGACAAATTTAAGAAAGAATATATAACCATTTTAAAAACTGATATATATATATATTTGATATAACACTTGAGAATCACAAAACCAGTATCAGAAATAAATGAATCAAAGATTTACTTCTTCACTTATTTATAAGAATACCTAGCATATATTTAGATGATGGAGTTTGTGCTTTCATGGAAACCTGCTGCTTTTTGTATAATTGAAAAAGCCCTTCAATTCTCAAATCCTCTGCCCTACCACTGAGACAGAACCAAAGAAAAGAGAGCCAGCTGAGCTTTGTTCCAGAACTTCAAAAGATAATTTTAGAAAGATTGATTTGTAAAAGTTTCTTTTGTGTTTTACAAAGTGGATGCCTGATGGGATGTGTAAGAGCCAGTTCCCTTTGCGAAGATGATATGTAAAACAAACAATTTTTAAAAAATCTCGCCTAAACACATGTCAAATTCAATGTCGGAGATAAGTAATCTGCTAAATATCTATTGATTGTATTGGAGACTAAATTTTATTTATTTTATAATATACAGGTTTACATCCTTAAAATCTGGGGATTCTACTTTCTTTTGCCAAAGAGCTATTCTGGCAGAAACTCAATAATAGCTCCTCCTTTCTTTTTAGATATTTTATTGTATCTTTATACAAAGGCTTTATAATGTCTTAACACATTGGTTTTTAAGTATCTAATGAAAATGAAGGTTTTTCCTGCCTTCCCCAAATATGCCATCCTATACATACATGTACACAATATATTTTTTAAGATTTTATTTATTTATTCGTGAGAGACACAGAGAGAGAGAGAGAGAGAGAGAGAGAGAGGCAGAGACACAGGCAGAGGGAGAAGCAGGCTCCATGCAGGAAGCCTGACATGGGACTCGATCCCGGGTCTCCAAGATCACGCACTGGGCTGAAGGCAGAGCTAAACCGCTGAGCCACCCGGGCTGCCCACCTGTACACAATATTAAGAGATATTGTCCTAGCGAATAATAAATTTCAGAAGTCAATCTTTTGGTTAAAAAGAGGACATCTATAAATATTGTGATTTAAGAGCTTCTAAAAACCCCAACCTCACATCTACCTCTCAGGCATTCCTAATATTCAGTGTAGATACCCATTTCTTATTATGCATTTTGGTTTATTTTTAAGGATTTTATCCATTTATTCATGAGAGACACAAAGAGAGAGACAGAGACATAGAGAGAAGGAGAAGCAGGCTCCCTGTGGGGAGCCAAACATGGGACTTGATCCCAGGACTCCAGGATCACACCCTGAGTCAAAGGCAGATACTACTGAGCCACCCAGTGGCTGTATTTTGTTTTGTTTTGTTTTGTTGGTTTTTTGTTTGTTTGTTTGTTTGTTTGTTTAAGTATCCCTTGAGGAGTAGTATACAAAATTCCTAAACTTGAGTGTGAACCAGGTTGATGGATCAGTTGACAAAAAATACACCTGGAAATCATGAAAAAATTATATGTTCAGAAAGACTTAGGAAAGGAGGGCAATATATTACCAGAAATAAATTTCACAAATATTATCCTAGAGTTATTCTGTATGACTTTGTTGTTCTGTAAAAGATTATGAGTCACTTTGGAAAATTTTGAAGAGGAACAATCTCATATTTTCCATACACTTTAGAAAAGTTGCTGCATCAATAGAGTCAGAACATTTTTCAGGGATTACCAAAAAAAAAAAAAAAAGTCTTTCAATAATAAGACAGGCTTGTTGTGAGTTTTTTTGTATATAAGTATGTATTTGAAATAGTTAAGAAATATTCTACAAAGTACTGAAACTCTGGACAATATAAAGAGGTTTATTGTATTCAGAGATTCACTCAGAGTCAAAATCATTGCCAGTGTACATTTAGCAGTTGTCTCAGAGATAGTATTACTGACTCAGCTGTAGGCTGTGTACATCAGCCAGAAATAAGAATGCTAAGGAGGAAATGGGATGGGATGATGGGAAGCAAGCACAAAAATCGGTTGTATCCCTTTAGGTATCTTAGAACCCTTGATCAATATAGACTTGTGTGTATGAATTAGATAAATACTGGCATTGGACCACAGAATCTCTGTATCAAAGGGAGCCATTGGGGTAGTTATATTTATTTTTATGAAGGTTATTGATTTGTATATGCTAATTTTAAACTCTCTACTTTCCTAAAGGATTTTATTATTTGAGCTATTTTTATCATACATTTTAGGAGTTTCTATCATATATATATATACAAATAGAAACAGCTTCCACTTCTTGTTTCATAATTTATCTTGTTAATATTCATTGGTTAATTCATCTATCAAGGAAAGAATTAAATAGCAGTGCAGACAATGATCATTTTGACTTTTTTCTTGATCTCAGTGGGAACAACTTTTATTTTCACAGTAAAATACTGGCATTAGTATTGTGATATATTACATATTTCATCATATTATGGAAGTAGTAATTGATTTCTGCTTTTTTGAAATCAATAAGGAATCAGAGTTGTACTTCTTCAAAGATTTTTTTTTCAGTATAATGTAGATAATCACATGATTTTTCTCCTGAAAACCATTAATGGATAACATTTTTTGATGACTTATTTTAATAGCCATCCATATATTAAGCCAAATTTGCATCCAGGATTGAATCTATTTTGTCACAATGCCTTATTTTCCTTAATGTGGTATTAGAATATACTAATACGTTATTTAGGATTTTCAAGTTCCTATCCATAAGTAATGTTTGTTTTCTTTGTTGGGTTATCTTCACCTGGATTAGTATGTTTCCCTTATAAAATAATTTGGGAGATTTTCATTCATTTTCTATGCTCTGAAACAATATAGCATTGGAACCATATGGCTTTTGAAAGTTTAGTAGAACCTATGAAACCATCCAGGCCAGTTGTCTTTTTCATAGAAGTAGTTCCTTGGTAACCTTTCTCTGCTTATTCTGTGCATATTTATCTATTCAAGTTTTCTAACTCTGCTGGGCACAGTTTTAGGAAACTATTATTCCAACAACTTTTCCATTTAGATTTTCAGTCTTTTCAAAGAAGTGTGCCTTGTGATGTTTTCAATTTCCTTTTTATTAGTACAGTTTCCTCCTTATAATTTTTTTCCTGTATCCATTATTTCTTTGTTTAAAGTAGTTTTCAGTTTGTCTATTTTGTAGATTGTTTTCAAAAGATTTTAATGCTTGTTTCATTATGATTACTATGATTAATAATAATATCCATGGATTTTCTTTTATTTCCTTTGTTGCTTTTGTCTGTATTATTTCCCTGGTTGTTTTATTATTTCTTTGGTTTACTTTTTTCATTAACTCATTCATTTATTTTTATTCTTTTAAATTTTGTTGATAAACTTATTGTAGATATGAATTATCCTCTGATCTCTACTTTCTATCTTCTATATAGTTCTATATTCTTCTTCAGAAATTTATGATTTCTACTTGTATTTTTCCTTTCATGTATGAGTTGATAAGTAGGAAGCTCTTTTCAATTTCCAGCTGGTGGAGATTTTTTAATTTTATTTTTAATTTCAGTTTTATTGCCTTGTGATCAGAGAGTATTACTTCTAATAACTGCACTTTATGTAACTTACTAATATTTGGGGGGCCTTAAAATATAATTAATGTGTTTAATAAAGCAAAATATATTGATAAGAAAGTAGTATTTGATACATATATCAATAAGATTTACTTTATTATTTTTAACTGTTTCATATTCTTATATTTTGTCCACTGCTCTTTGTGCTGAGAATGATGTATATGTTCATGAATTATAGATAATTATAGTCTTATTTGGTGTATAAGTATTGTTACCAGTAATATCTTTGCTGTGGTTTGTGGCTTTTATTATTTAAAAAGTGTCTTTCCTCATCTCATGTAATTATTTTTGTCTTTTTTGTCTGATACCAATATTATAATTACTGCTTTGTTTCTAATTTGCCTACTTTATCTTTGCCAATTATTTTGCTTTTAAATAATTTCATTTTAGGTGGGTTTACTGTATACTACATAGTGTTGGATATTGTTCAAGAGGCAATTTGGAAATTGTTTTCTTTTAATAGGCAAGTTTAGTTATTCACACCTACCTATTCTTATGTTCCTCCATGTTTTTGCATGGCTTGATAGCTCATTTTGTTTTAGCACCACATAATATTCCACTGTCTGGATATACCACAGTTTACTTATTTATTCACCTATTGAAGGACATCTTCATTGCTTCCAAATTTTGGTAATTATGAACAAGGCTATTATAAACATCATTTGCAGGTTTTTTTGTGGCTATAAATTTTCTTTTTATTTTTTTGAATATTTTATTTATGTATTCATGAGAGACAGAGAGAGAGGCAGAGACATAGGCAGAGGGAGAAGCATGGTCCCTGCAGGGAGCCCGATGTGGGACCTGATCCCAGGACCCCAAGATCATTCCCTGAGCCAAAGGCAGATGCCAACCACTGAGCCACCCAGGTGCCCTATGGTTCTAAGTTTTCAATTCCTTTGGATAGATACCAAGAAATATGATTGCTAGATATGTTTATATCAAATATGTTTTAGTTTTCTAAGAAACTGCCAAACTGTCCTCCAAAGTGCCTGTACCACTTTGCATTCCCAGCAGAAATGAATGAAAGTTTCTTTATTTGAACTTTAGTTCCATATCTTTGCCAACATTTGGTATTGTCAATAGTCTTGATTTTGACCATTCTAATTGGTATAGAATGGTGCTTTGTTGTTTTAATTCATATTTCCCTGATGACATATCATGTGGCACACATTTTTATATGCTTAATTGCCGTGTAGATTTTTTTCTTCAGCAAGGTGTCTGCTAAAGTCTTTAGCCATTTTTAAGTCATGCTGTTTGTTTGCTTATTGTAGGTTTTATGAGTTCGCTGTATATTTTGAATGTCTCTTTCTTCCTTCCTTCCTTCTTTTTTTTCTTTTTTTTTTTTTTTTAGAGAGAGAGAGAACACACAAGTAAGGGTGGGAAGGAGGGGCAGAGGGAGAGGGAGAGAGAATCTTAAGCAGGCTCTACACCCAGCATATAGTCCACGCAGGGCTCAAACACATGGCCCTGAGATCATGACCTGAGCGAAAATTAAGAGTCAGATGTTTAACTGATTGAACCACCCAGATGCTCCTGCATAAGTCTTTTATCAGATGTGTCTTTTGAAAAGAGTTTCTCCTAGTCTATAACTAATTCTTTTGATATTGTCTTTAGGAGAAGAGAAGTTTTTAGTTTTTTTAAAGATTTTATTTATTCATGAGAGACACAGAGGCAGAGACATAGGCAGAGGGAGAAGCAGGCTCCCTATGGGAAGCCTGATGTGGGACTCTATCCCAGGCCCCAGGAACACAATCTGATCCAAAAGCAGATGCTCAACCGCTGAGCCACCTAGGTGCCCAGAAGTTTTTAATTTTAATAAAGTCCAGCTTCTTATTTTTTTTCTGCCTTATGCCAAGATATTGAATCTCAAAAGACATTGCCATACCCAAGGTCTTCTGTTTTCTCTTATGTTATCTTCTAGGATTTTATAGGTTTTTATTCTACATTTATGTCTATGATTTATTTTGAGTTAATTTTTGATCTGTATAAGGTCTATGTCAAGAATCATTTTTTTTGTATGTGAATCTCCACTTTTTTCAGCACTGTTTATTAAAGAGCCTATCTTTGCTCCATTATATTGCCTTTACTTCCTTGTCAAAGATCAATTCATTATACTTATGGGGCCATGAGGCTTAGACGTATTTCAGGAAGGAAAGGAAATGGATTTTGTTGAACACATAGTAATCTGTAGTATATGGAGTAAAAGATCATCAGAAGGAAATGTGAAAATGTCAAATGAAGAAAAATAAAATGTCACCCTTTTCACCCCCCCAAAGAATAATCAATCATTTCCTGAAAAACTAAGGTCTTAATGTTACTATTTTTCTTTCTAATTTCCATGAAAGATGTTTCTACATTTTTTAAAAATAAAACATCTTTAAAGGTGAACACCTCAAGGAATTATCAAAAAAAAAAAATCCACACCTGTTTCACTTCTTACAAGTTGAAGCAGTCTACATGGTGGAAATCTACGTATAACTTTGTACATTTTAAAATTAATTCTCTAGCTAGGAGTATTTCTGAAATGATGGGTAAAGGTGTTTTGTTTTGTTTTGTTTTGTTTTGTTTTTCAGCTTAATTCTGTGGTCATCATGAAAAATCTGGGACAGGAGATAGTGATGGGAGGTTTGTCACACTCATGCACATCAGCACTTCTTAAATTAGTTTGTCTTTCACTGGCTTTATGAATACAAAGAAAGAGTGGAGTGCATATAGGTAGACATTTAAAAATTAGAAACACTGAGTCATCCATTGTAATCTTAGTAAGAGTAATTAGGGATAGAAATAAAGAATATTTGGTAGACTTGTACTCTGTCATTTTTATTTCTAAGATTATTCCAGTTAGCGGATGACCTTTGCTAGCAAATAAGATACTTCCCCTCTCCCCACCATTGAAATGGACATTAACTTAATATTAAGCTACAGATCAGGAAGTGCCTGATGGATTTTGTATCAAAGATGCTTTTCTGTTACTAGTGGTCATTCCATTAACATATGTTATGTAAATGTAGTGATTGCTTAGACTTTATAAAATATTCATTAAATACATACAATAAATAATAGGCAATTGCATCTTCAATGTTCATACAAAAGTATGGTAAGAGATGAAATATAATCATTTTTTAAAAAAACAAACCCATTTTGATTCGACTCCTCTTTTTTCATGCATATGTTCCTTATTTAAATTTCCATTTTATTATTCAGATATTCCAATAATTTACTCTTTCATTTTAAAGTTAAATTTAAATCAACTGCTTCTTGTTTTGCATAATTCAGCATTAAACCATCAAATTTACCTACATGAAAAATCTGACAATATTATATATCACCTTGCTTGGAATGTCAGAGGTATTTGCCCCAAGGCAGAGACTAGCAGTTATGAAAAAGGGAATTTATAGAAAGGAGTAATTTTCTACAAATTTTTTAAAGATTAAAATATTGCATAAAATCACACTACTTTATTATTACTCTCCTCAGCTTTCTGACCCCCAAAGGAGTTTAATATTTATGGAAAGTACTGAACTGAAACTTTGGAGAATGATATAATCTAATTACACAGAGATGGAGGTTGACAAGTCAATGCTTTCCCTTTGGGATATTGAAGCCTGTCAGTGGAGTAGGGAAGATGACGGGAATCTGGTCTGGTCACTAAGACATACTGCCATTTGTCTCTTGGTTTGTTGTGGTACCTTAATAAAATTACTTAAACTTTCTATGTAATTTTTCTTATCTACAAAATGAGAGGAAGACAGAAAGACAATTTAAAAATGCCTCCAGATTAAGCATTCTGCAATACATCTTCATTTTATTCTCACTACCATCATTTGTTCTCCGTCCATTTAGGATCGTGTTCTGTTATCTCTATTCTAATTTTGTCTTCTATTGAGTCATTGTCATATGTTCCAGCCGTACACTTCTTGAGGGTTTTTCAAGCCTCTCCAGCCATGACCCTGTCCAGGGAAGTCTTTGCTGGTGCTATTTCCTTTGCTGAAATGTTCTATGCCCAGATAACTGCTTGGTTTGCCTGTCTCAGATTATCAAACACATGTGACCTCCTTTGAGAGGTGCTCTCTCACCAATGAATTTAAATCAAAACCCATTCCTCCTCACTAGAACTCCCTATGCTCCCTTCCTGATACTCATTCATTCTATTCGAAAATATTTTTTATGGACCAGACACTGCTTTATATAATGTGCCACATCCTGCTTTCAGGTGCTTCAGACACAGCATTTAGGAAAATGGACTTCTGCCCTTTAGGGTCTTACATTCTAGAAGGTGAGAGAGATACAAAAAATTGGAGAGAGATACAAAAATAAAAATGCCACACATTTGCATATACATCAACAGTCTGTTAATGGTGACAACTACTACTATAGAAAAAGTAAAATTATTATAGGATTATGTTAAGATATAAAAATATGTTATATTAGGATGGACTCTGTGGAAAAAAATTAATGGAAATATAATTCCCAGGAAGAATAGGAACAATGTCACATTTTTAACTACTAGAAAACTTGTTCATGTAGTTTTTAAAAAGAGAATGTCTTTTATGCCTCAATGGATATATTTATTAGAAATATATCATTATTTAAAACATCATTACTTAAAGTAAGCTGAGAATTATATCCTATAAAAAATTTAAATTTAGGATGAAATTTTTAGATATCAATCTAAAAGTACACAAGTTGAGGGCACAGGGTGGCTCAGTTGGTTAAGCATCCAACTCTTGATTTTGGCTCAGGTCATGGTCTTAGGGTCATGAGATGGAGCTCCAGTGTCCAGCTCTATGCTAAGCCTGGAGTCTGTTTGAGATTCTCTCCCTCTCCCTCTCCATCTGCCCATCCCCCCACTTGCATGCTCTGAATAAATACATAAATACACAAATAAAATCTTTTTAAAAAGTGTACAAGTTGAGTACTTAATCCTTCAAAATTCCTTTATGGAATAATATAACAAAAATGTTTTAACATCTGTATTAACTTGATCAGGGTCACAGATCTATCATGAAATCAAGTTGGTTGGGCCATAGAACTCACCCCAAAGCCAGAGCTTTCCATTGTACTAATTGCTTCTTATTAATTCCCCTCTCTTTCTCTTTCTCTCTCTCTCTCTCTCTCTCGGTTTCATTTTTCTTGGTTTTTGAGAGAGGTTAGGGAAGGGAAGAGGGAGAGAGAAAGAATCTCAAGCATGACTATGCCCAGCTCAGAGCTCCATACAAGGCTTGATCTCATGACCCTGAGATCATGACCTGAGCTGAAATCAAAAGTCAGCACTTAACTGAGGCTCCTCTAATTCCTCGCTCTTACTTTTTTTTTTTTTTTTTTTTTTTTTTTTTTTATGATAGGCACACAGTGAGAGAGAGAGAGAGGCAGAGACACAGGCAGAGGGAGAAGCAGGCTCCATGCACCGGGAGCCCGACGTGGGATTCGATCCCGGGTCTCCAGGATCGCACCCTGGGCGAAAGGCAGGCGCCAAACCGCTGCGCCACCCAGGGATCCCTAATTCCTCGTTCCTAACTGAAAATGTGTGCTCTCTCATGAATGGGCCATTTGCTGAATAATAGCATAGATATGTAAGAAATATTTTTATTTTTGAATGGATAAATATGTGAATAAGTCTAAAATTATCTCCTGATTTAAACTAAGGTGAAAATGGTTCATAGTTCTCTTATTTTTGCACTAGAACTCCCAGTCACAAACATTTTCTAAAATGCACTGAGTCAAGGGGTCAGAAACAGCCTCATGAAAAGCCATAGCATGAGGTATTTCTCAAGGAGGGCAGGCCATCCTGTAGAGTACTTGAGGTGGCTCTCAACCTAGAATGCTCCAAACAGGAATAAATAGGATCCTTTTAAGGTCAAGGTAATATGGAGGTATTAGTAATAGCAATATAAGAGGGTCTTTATGGAGTTTACAAAGACATCCAAAGATTTTTCTTTTCTTCTTTGAAGCTTTTAATACTGAAGAGTTTAAACTGTTGGGTAGACTGAAAAGAATACTGACTCAGAAATTAGGTGAGAGCAGTCATCTTGACTCTGATGCCACCATTCTTTTTCACCAATTCATATCTCTCTAAAATGAATGGGGGTCTCCTGTTCATCTCTAACATGATAAGGTTCTCCTCATCTCCTGTTTTTTCTTTTTTTTTTCTCCTGTTATTTCTAGGGCTACTAAAGTTTCTTTTTTTTTTTTAATACTGTTTTTTTTTATTTTTTTTTAAATTTATTTATGATAGTCATACAGAGAGAGAGAGAGAGAGGCAGAGACACAGGCAGAGGGAGAAGCAGGCTCCATGCACCGGGAGCCCGACGTGGGATTCGATCCCGGGTCTCCAGGATCGCGCCCTGGGCCAAAGGCAGGTGCTAAACTGCTGCGCCACCCAGGGATCCCAAGTTTCTAAATTTTTACAAAATCAGCATTTAGAAAGTGGAATTCAGCAATGGGAATTTAGTGCCTTCTAAATCAAAAGTATAATTTGACACCTTTATATGAGGATGCAAGAAGCTCGTAACCCAGATGAATGCCAAACCTATGCCTACAAGATCTGAGTTTTCTCCACTAATTATTATATTCTTAGACTAGAGCCATCATAGTTCAAAGGCAGACAGGTAATCTGAGAATGTAATTTAAATTTTCATTTAGTTATAAAACATGTATTGCAGGTCTGATATATTTCCCTGTGCCCATACATCTGTGGATATAGGATAAAGACGGTTGAGAGGGAAGATTTGAGATCTGGAGGTTAAGGAGTAGATTAGAAAATGGTATCATTTGAGGGTACCTGGGTGGCTCAGTCTTGTAAGCATCTGACTCTTCAACTTAGCTCATGTTTTGATCTCAAGGTCATGAGTCAAGCCCCACATGCCCAGGATGGTACCTATATAAGGAAGAAAGAAAGAAAAGAAAAAAAGAAAAGAAAAGAAAAGAAAAGAAAAGAAAAGAAAAGAAAAGAAAAGAAAAGAAAAAAAAGAAAAGAAAAAGAAAAAGAAAGAAAAAAAGAAGAAAGAAGAAGAGAGAAAGAAAGAAAGAAAGAAAGAAAAAAGAAAGAAAGAAAGAAAGAAAGAAAGAAAGAAAGAAAGAAAGAAAGAAAGAAAGAAAGAAAGAAAGAAAGAAAGACACCATGTGGTTGGGGGAATGGCACTAAACCAGGGAAATGAATGGGAGAGGCAACCTTGCAGTTCTCCATTTCCTTGAGGGTTTCCTCTTCCATGGAGTACTTCCCTTCCCTTCCCCTTTTCTTCTTCTCCCCATAAAGTATCTGCCAACAGAGAGAAATGGTGCTTTCTAGGACATTAAAAATTCTATTTATCTTCACT